>NC_092378.1:61271379-61413879 GCF_030028105.1 Mobula birostris | reverse complement strand
ATCCATGTAGACCACATCTACCGCCCTACCCTCATCAATTTCTTTTGTTACCTCTTCAAAAAACTCAATTAGATTTGTGAGGCATGACCTTCCCTTCACAAAGCCATGTTGACTATCCTTGAGTAGACTGTACTTCTCCAAATGCTCATAGATCCTATCCTTAAGAATCCTTTCCAATAGCTCGCATGCCACTGATGTAAGACTCACCGGTCTGTAATTCCCAGGATTCTCCCTATTACCTTTTTTAAACAAGGGAACTACATTTGCCATTCTCCAATCCTCCAGCACCTCCCCTGCAGCCAAAGAGGATTCAAAGGTCATAGCTACTGCTCCAGCTATCTCTTCTCTCACTTCCCACAGCAACCAAGGGTATATCACGTCCGGCCCTGGGGATTTATCAATCTTGATGTTTTTATTAATGATTTAGATGAGGGAATTAAAAGTAACATTAGCAAATTTGTCGATGACACAAAGCTGAGTGGCAGTGTGAAATGTGAGGAGGATGTTATGAGAATGCAGGGTGACTTGGACAGGCTGAGTGAGTGGGCAGATGCATGGCAGATGCAGTTTAATGTGGATAAATGTGAGGTTATCCACTTTGGTGGTAAGAACGGGAAGGCAGATTATTATCTAAATGGAGTCAAGTGAGGAAAAGGGGAAGCACAATGAGGTCTAGGTGTTCTTGTACATCAGTCACTGAAAGCAAGCATGCAAGTACAGCAGGCAGTGAAGAAAGCTAATGGCATGCTGGCCTTCATAAGGGGAATTGAGTATAAGAGCAAAGAGGTCCTTCTGCAGCTGTACAGGACCCTGCTGAGACCACACCTGGAGTATTGTGTGCAGTTTTGGTCTCCAAATTTGAGGAAGGACATGCTTGCTATTGAGTGAGTGCAGTGTAGGTTCACAAGGTTAATTCCCGGGATGACGGGACTGTCATATGTTGAAAGACTGGAGCGACTGGGCTTGTATACTCTGGAATTTAGAAGGCTGAGAGGGGATCTTATTGAAATATACAAGATTACTAAGGGATTGGACACACTGGAGGCAGGAAGCATATTCCCGCTGATGGGTGAGTCCAGAACGAGAGGGCACAGTTTAAGAATAAGGGGTAGGCCATTTAGAACGGAGTTGAGGAAAAACTTTTTCACCCAGAGAGTGGTGGATATATGGAATGCTCTGCCCCAGAAGGCTGTGGAGGCCAAGTCTCTGGATGTTTTCAAGAAAGAGATAGATAGAGCTCTTAAAGATAGCGGAATCAAAGGTTATGGGGCTAAGGCAGGAACTGGACACTGATTGTGGATGATCAGCCATGATCACAGTGAATGGCAGTGCCAGCTCGAAGGGCCGAATGGCCTACTCCTGCACCTATTGTCTATTGTCTATTGTCATAAGATCCAACACTTCTTCTTCCTTAATCTCCACATTGTCCAGTACACAGACCGGTTCTATTTCGCCCTCACCCTGATCAAGGTCCTTTCTCTTGTGAATACTGAAGCAAAGTATTCATTTAGGAAACACAAAATACTCTGCAGATGCTGGGGTCAAAACAACACTTACAACACGCTGGAGGAATTCAGCAGGTCGGGCAGCATCCGTGGAAACGATCAATCAATGTTTTGGGCAGGAACCCTTCATCAGGACTGAAGAGGGAAGGGGCAGAGGCCCTATAAAGAAGGTGGGAGGAGGGTGGGATGGAGAAGGCTGGAAGGTTCCAGGTGAAAAACCAGTAAGGGGAAAGATAAAGGGATGGGGGAGGTGATAGGCAGGAAAGGTGAAGAAGGAAAAGGGGCAAGCACAATGGGTAGTAGAAGGAGGCGGAACCACAAGGGAGGTAGTAGGCAGCTGGGGGAAGGGGCAGAGTGAAATGGAGATAGGGGAAGGGAGGGGGAGGGAACTACCGGAAGTTGGAGAACTCGATATTCATACCAAGGGGCTGGAGACTACCCAGATGATATATGAGGTGTTGCTCCTACTGTGTTTTCCCCTTTTCCTTCTTCGCCTTTCCTGCCCATCCCCCTCTGCCTCCCTTACCCCACCCCTTTATCTTTCGCCTTACTGGTTTTTCACCTGGAACCTACCAGCCTTCTCCTTCCCACCCTCCCCCCACCTTCTTTATAGGGGCTCTGCCCCTTCCCTGTACATTCCTGACGAAGGGTTCCGGCCCGAAACATTGACTGATCATTTCCACGGATGCTGCCAGACCTGCTGAGTTCCTCCAGCGTGTTGTGAGTCCTGCTGTAAACCTGTTGGGTGGTGGGGTGAAGATATGCCTCCACCAAAGCAGGTGGGAGGCGCTCCTTCCCTCCACTGGCCTGTAGGTCACCCTTGGGCAAGGTGCAGCACCTGCTTAGCCCTCTGATCAGGGTCAGGTGAAGCCACAGGTGCAGGTGATGGATGGTCATTAGCAGGAGACTCTGACATGAACAGTCAGGATGGGAAACAGCTTCTTCCCTCAGGTCATTAGGCTCCTGAATTCTCTGTCACATCGCATTCGAAGTGTCACCGGATAATTTGTAATGTGCCCTACAATATTTAATTTATGCACTTTACTATGCATAGATTTAATTCTTACTTTCCTATATTATTGTATATTTGTGTGTTATGTCTACTACTGTGTTTTACAATGGAGTTACATTGTCTCGTTTGATGGTATACATGCATATATATAGTTAAATGAACAATAAACTTGACTTGATTTGACTTGTCCACTGACACCAGGCAGACAATCTCTGAAGAGCATTGATAATGTCTGGGGCACCCATCTTGTAAAGAGACTGCCCAGAAGAAGGCAATGGCAAATCACATCTGTAGACAAATTTGTCAAGAACAATCATGGTCTTGGGAAAGACCATGATCACCCACGTCAAATGTGGTGATTGGCAAGTTGCAGCGGGTTCTGGTCCTTGCTTAGGCAAGGTCTGATTATGGCCATGAGCAACCTCTCAAAGCTCTTCATCACAGTAGATGTGAGCGCTACGGGGCAAAGGTCATAGAGGCAGCTCACCCTGCTCTTCTTGGATTGTCGCTCTTTTGAAGCAGGTGGGATCCTCTGACTGCAGCAGTGAGAGATTGAAGATGTCTTTGAACATGCCCACCAGTTGGTGGGCACAGGTTTTCAGTATCCTACCAGGCCCTACCAGACACCAGGGCCTGATGTCTTGCAAGGGTTCACCCTGATGAAAGATGTTATGATGTTGGCCTCCGAGACAGAGATCACAGCTTCACCAGATGCTGCAGAAATTCACACAGGTATAGTTTTATTCTCCTTTACAAAGCGTGCATAAAAGGCATTCACCTCATGTGGGGGTGAAGCATTACGTTCAAATCGTGCCAGAGCTGACGTGCATCTGATTTCATCTCTAACTTCAATCAAAATTGTTTCTTCACTCTTAATGTAGCCATCTATAGATCTTACATGGATTTCCTGTATTGTTCTGGATTACCAGTCTTGAATACCACAGATCCAGCCCTCAGCAGTCTGCAAGTTTCCTGGCTTTTGGTATGGGTATGTCTAGTACATTCTCAAAGGCACACACTCATCCACACAGATCTTGATGAAGTTGGTTTTAACTATGGTGTAGTCATTCAGATCCAAAGATGAAAGTTGCTCAGTGAACTGACTCAAAGAAGTCCTGTAAATGCTTCTCTGTCTCCCTTGTCCATACCTTCACTACTGGAGCTGTGGTCTTTAGACTCTGCCTATATGCCAGGTGATTCGACTTTCCAAAGTGTGGCCATATCTTGATGGTGGTATAGCTGTGGTCAAGTGTGCTGGCTCCTCTGGTCCTCCTGTGATAGTTGTTCAGAGACTACCTCAGGTTGGCCTGGTTGAAATCCCCTGCAGTGATAGGGAAGGCATCAGGGTGCGCTGTTTTGTGTCCGCAGATCATGGTGCTCAGCTCGCCGAGAGCCTGCCTGACAGTGGCCTGAGGTGGAATGTACACAGCTACCGGGATAATGGCGGGAATCTCCCTTGGTAGACAAAATGATAACACTTCACTGCTGGATGTTCCAGGTCGGGTGAGCAGGACTGAGAGAGAACCGTCACATCTGTGCACCACAATGAGTTAATCATGAAGTATACTCCTCCGCCCCTACCTTTTAAAAACTCAACTGACCTGTGCTTGTGAAGAATGGTAAAGCCATCTGGCCAAATGGCCTAATTCTGCTCCTATGCCTCATGGTCTTGTGGTCTAAAACCTCTAGCACCATGGGCAGTATCCACAGAATGGGTGATAATTGCGAATAAACTATCCTCGGGCTTCCAACAGGGTATGTGTATTGATTTTAGTCACCATCATCAGGGATGATGCCCGGGCATGCCTGGTCTGGTGGTATTTATACCCCATAGTCCACCACTCCTGATTGGTTAGTCCTCGTCCAATCACGTTTCCACTCTCCCCCTTGTTTACAATCTAATTCCAGTTCTTACTTAGAGCGAGACCTCCATCTTTGTTACAATCCTTTTCCTCTAGTTTTATTTCAATGGCTTCCTTTACCAGGTGGACCCTGTGTCATTTTCACAGAATGAAAACTCATTGCTTAAACTGTTCTTGGGTCCTCTGGTTCTGACTTTTTCTCTTCTTCATCAGGCAGAAGGTACAAAAGCCTGAAAGCACCCACCAGCGGGCACAAGGGCAACTTTCTCTCTGCTGTGGTCAGATTGTCAGACTCTTGAACAGATATCTCGCTTGATAAAATAGACTCTCGACCTCACAATCTACCCCTTCACGATCTTGCACTTTATTGTCTACCTGCACTGCACTTTCTCAGTAGCTTTTACACTGTGTTCTCCCCTGTATTAGCTCAATGCACTGCGCAACTATTTGATCTGCAGAAACAGCCCGCAGGACAAGCTTTTCACTGTATCTCTGCACAGGTGACAATAATAAACCAATTCCAGTTGCAGTCTGGATGAAGGACCTCTCCACAAATGCTACCTGACCCATTGATCCCTTCCAGCTGTTCTCCAGCTTTGAGCGTCAGGAGTCCCTCATGTCACAAAAATGTGTGACGTGAGAACCATTGCTGAAAGTACATGGCAGAACTTCCAGTTGTCCCTCTCTCTCTCTCCTCTGACATCACTGCTACAGCTATCTTACTCTGTTTGCTGGTCCTAGAACTTGAAACCTCATTGCTCCTTGAAATCTCCCCTAGGAGAGTAGCAGCTGTGCAAATGTGCTTGTGCTCTGAATTGTCTCCAGTCTAATCAAGGATCAACTTCATTCGCCATAGACATTTACGTACATCAGAAGTTGCCGTGGTGTATTGGTCAGGGCGCGACATGCAACATTCATAAAGTCATGGCATACGACAGCATAGAAACCGGCCCTTTGGCCCATCTAGTCCAAACTGAACTTGTCGCATCCACAGACTCTGCCACAGCATCAGGGGCGGGGGCGGGGGCCTGGGCAGAAAACGAAACGAGTTCGGAAATCACACTTGTGATATGCACATTCCAATCAATCAGTGTTTCATTGTGGTGGTATTTAACTCCCTTCCTCTCGTCCAAGTCTTGTCGAGACTTGACCAAGAGCACAGCAACGTCTACACTCCTGCTCACCTTTGCAATTGTTCCGGGAAAGTAAACTACAGCTTAGGTTGATGCTGGAAAGGAACGGTATTTATTTAACAAAATATTGCTGCTTCCAAGCCACAGTGTTGGTGTTTCAGTTTGAGAGTTTTAGTTAATGGACCAGTTGGCCGAGGATTGATTGTTTTCCCTTTCTCCCTGCACTGTTCTTACTGCAACAGTTATTATTCTTTTGCAACAGTCTGTGAACTGTTCATCCACTTCAGTGTCTCTCCCTCGGTGTTTGGGCCACAAACGCACACTTATGTCAAAACTATAGATCTGCCTGGCTGCACGGACCTGCAGCTGGACCATATCTCTCCATACCCCTCCTATCCATGTACTTATCCAAATTTCTCCTAAATGTTGAAATCAAACCCATGTTCATCATCTCCGCCGGCAGCTCGTTCCACACTCTCACCACCCTCTGATGAACAAGTTCCCGCTCCTGTTCCCTTTAAATATTGCACCTTTAACCCTTAACCCATGACCTCTAGTTCTAATGTCACCCAAACTCAGCGGGAAAAAAGCAAACTTGCATTTACCCTGTCTATATTTTTCATAGAATTAATTAGAATTCAAGAATTCTAAAGAATAAGAACTGTATAAAAAATAAAGATTAAAATACAGATACAGAATAAAATGTGCATAAATACATAAATACCAGCATGCATTTATAATGTAAACCATGTTACAAAATGTGGTATCGCTTTAAAAAAAAGTCCTGATGAAGAGTCTTGGCCGAAGTGTTGACTTTTTATTTCTGTCCATAGAGTTCCTCCAGCATTTTCGTGTGATGCTCTGGATTTCTAGATCCAGCAGAATCTCTTATTTATGGAATGGTTTGAAGTGTTTGCAGTGCAGTGAATGGGGTAATAGTTCGCCTTGGGGGGCTGGGGCTCATCAGAATGGTTAATCAGATTAGCTGCCCGGAGGAAGATGTTGCAAAGTTGTTTTTAAAATTGTGTTACGGCACTTTCCAGAAGGGAGCTTTTGGAAAAGGCAGCTTGCTGGGCGGGAAGCTTCCACTTAATTTATTTTTCCCTGCCCACTTCTTTGTCTGGACACATCCAAGTCCTGAAATGATTGTAGACTGCAGCCAACGGCCTTTTCAACTGACCTAACAGTCTCCCCCGTGTTTAAAAACAGAACGTTCTGAATATAATCAGCATGTCAAGAAGACTTAGTGGTGAGAAAACACATAATGATTCAACTCAAGTGATCCTTCTGTTTTTCATGGCAGACAAATTTCCTCTCTGCAAAGAAATTATTTGGCTGCCAGTGCTGTGGTTAGCTGTTTTAGGTTTAAATGTACAAGTCGTCACCTTCTGTTTGTCCGACATCTCTAGCTGTCTCACATTGCTGCTGACTACCACCTGCCTTTCTAGATGTTACCTGCCCCACATCAGATGCTGCCTTACTGACTGACAGTGTACCAGTGGCCAACAAAGACAGTATCCCAACTCGACTGCAGAGCTCGCAGTCAGTTCAAGTTGCACTTCTTGTGGTGCATACAAGTACGGTGAGGTACAGGTACAGCACCATCACAGGTACGGACAGCACACAGGACAGAAATGATACATGAACTCTACGAGACAGCGAGGAGCGAGAGGGACAACAATGACACCCTAGTGCAGCAAGGCACACAAAACATAGAGCAGTACAGCACAGTGAAGACCATTCAGCCCATGATGATATGCTCACCCTTTAAGCTACACCAAAATTAACCTAATCCTTTGTTCACCCTATACTCCTCCATTTTTCCATCACTCGTGTCTATCTAAGAGTCTCTTAACTATCCCTAATATATCTGCTTTGACCACCACTGCTGGCTGGCATTCCATCTGCCTACTACTCCGTGTAAAAAATCTATCTCCGATATCCCCCTCTACACTTTCCTTCAATCACCTCAACACAGGCATTCCCAACCTTTCCTAAGCAAGGAGTCTGTGGACTCCAGGTGGGGAACCATGTTTTAAAATTATCCCTCTCATATTAGCCATTTCTATCCTGGGAAAAAGTCTCCGGCTGTCCACCCGATCTGTGTCTCTTATCATCTTGTACACCTCTATCAAGTCACCTCTCATCCTCCTTCCTTCAAAAGAGAAAAGCCCTGGCTCGCTCAACTTATCCTCAGAAGACATGCTCCCTGATCCAGGCAGCATCCTGGTAAATCTCCTCCGCACCCTTTCTAAAGCTTCCACATCCTTCTTCAATTGAGAAGGAAAGAATGTTCAATAACCAGAAGACACAAGACACAATCACGGTTGCGTAGTGGTTTGCAGAATGCTTTACAGGACCAGTGACCCGGGTTCAAATCCCACCGCCGTCGGAAGGAGTTTGTATGATCTCCCTGTGAGTACGTGGGTTCCCTCCGGGTGCTCTGGTTTCTCCCACAGTCCAAAGAGGTACCAGTTGGTAGGTTAATTGGTCATTGTATCTTGTCCCGTACTTAGGCTAGGGGTAAATCATGGATTGCTGGGGGGCACAGCTCAAAGGGCCACTGGGCAAATTCAGAGCTGTATCTCAATAAATGAATAAATCAGAGTGCGGGAGGTAGAAACATAGAAAACATACAGCACAATACAGGTCCTTCGGCCCACAAAGTTGTGCCAAACATGTCCCTACCTTAGAACTACCTAGGGTTACCCATAGCCCTCTATTTTTCTGAGCTCCATGCAGCCATCCAGGAGTTTCTTAAAAGACCTTATCGTTTCCGCCTCCTCGACTGCTGCCGGCAGCTCATTCCACACACTCACCATTCTCTGTGTAAAAAGCTTACCCCTGACATCTCCTCTGTACCTACTCCCAAGCGCCCTAAAACTATGCCCACACGTGCCAGCCATTTCAGCCCAGGGAAAAAGCCTCTGACTATCCACACGATCAATGCCTCTCATCAACTTATACACCTCTATCAGGTCACCTCTCATCTCCAAGGAGAAAAGGCCGAGTTCACTCAACCTATTCTCATAAGGCATACTCCCCAATTCAGGTAACATCCTTGTAAATCTCCTCTGCACCCTTTCTATGGTTTCCACATCCTTCCTGCAGTGAGGTGACTAGAACTGAGCACAGTACTCCAAGTGGGATCTGACCAGGGTCCTATAAAGCTGCAACATTACCTCTTGGCTCTTAAACTCAGTCCCACCATTGATGAAGGCCAATGCACCATATGCCTTCTTAACCACAGAGTCAACCTGCGCAGCAGCTTTGAGTGTCCCATGGACTTGGACCCCAAGATCCCTCTGATCCTCTACACTGCCAAGAGTCTTACCGTTAATACTATATTCTGCCATCATATTCGACCTACCAAAATGAACCACCTCACACATAGCTGGGTGGAACTCCATCTGCCACTTCTCAGCCAAGTTTTGCATCCTATCAATGTCCCGCTGTAACCACTGACAGCCCTCCATACTATCCACAACACCTCCAACCTTCATGTCATCAGCTAATTTACTAACCCATCCCTCTACTTCCTCATCCAGGTCATTTATAAAAATCACAAAGAGCAGGGGTCCCAGAACAGATCCCTGAGGCACACCACTGGTCACCGACCTCCATGCAGAATATGACCCGTCTACAACCACTCTTTGCCTTCTGTAGTATTCTGTTACTGAGGTAGGGTTAGGATTGTGCAGGTCAGTTCAAGGACCAGGGGATGGACAACAGTCTGTATGTGAGGGTGGGAGGGAAGGAAGGGACTGGTTTTGTTCCTGTTGTTCTGCCGAGCATTGTGAATGTGCTTTGTTGACACCGAAATGCGTGGTGACACTCATGGGCTGTTCCAGCACATAGGTTGGTTGTTAACGCGAATGACACATTGCACTGTATGTTTTGATGTACCTATGATAAATAGATGTGAATCTGATTCTGACAGTAACTGTTGCTGGTCCTGGTGGCATGGGACTTCTGATTTCTTTGCCCTGCACATGCTGGCAATAACCAATCCTTAACAGGTATGCAAAGAGGTGCAAAGGGACCTTCTTTGTTATTGCACTTAGTGCTGGGCCTAGGAGAGGTCCTTTGAAACTATAACACTGAGGAATTTAAAATTGCTGACCCTCTCCATCTCTGAACACCTGATAAGGACTGACTCATGGACCTCTGGTTTCCTCCACCTGAAGTCAATAGTCATCTCCTTGGTCTTAGACCATACGACCACAAGATATAGGAGCAGTATAAGGCCATTTGGCCCATCAAATCTATTCCGCCATTTCATCATGGCCAATCCATTTTCCTCTCAGCCCCAATCTCCTGCCTTCTCCCTGTATCCCTTCATGCTCTGACCAATCAAGAATCTATTAACTAGAGAGTACCCCTGTGGCTGTGCCCCTTGACAATAAGTACTCCTGTTTGAGTACTGTTGGGGGGGACAGCCTACCTGGGGGAAGCAACAGTGGCCGTGCCTCTGGCACAGAGTCTGGCCCTGTGGCTCAGAAGGGTAGGGAAAGGAAGAGGATGGCAGCAGTGATAGGGGACTCGATAGTTAAGGGGTCAGACAGGTGATTCTGTGGATGCAGGAAAGAAACTCGGACAGTAGTTTGCCTCCCAGGTGCCGGGGTCCGGGATGTTTCAGATCGCATCCAAGGTATCTTGCAGTGGGAGGGAGAACAGCTGGAGGTCATGGTACATATTGGTACCAATGACATAGGTAGGAAAAGGGAAGAGGTCCTGAAAGCAGACTGCAGGGAGTTAGGAAGGAAGTTAAGAAACAGGACCGCAAAGCTAGTAATCTCGGGAGTACTGCCTGTGCCAAGCAACAGTGAGTATAGGAATAGAATGAGGTGGAGGATAAATACGTGGATGAGGGATTGGAGCAGGGGGCAGGGATTCAGATTTCTGGATCATTGGGACCTCTTTTGGGGCAGGTGTGACCTGTACAAAAAGGACGGGTTGCACTTGAATCCCGGGGGATCAATATCCTGGTGGAGAGATTTGCTAAGGCTATTGGGGAGAGTTTAAACAAGGACTGCTGGGGGGGTGGGAACCAAACTGAAGAGACTGGGGAAGAGGAGGTTGGCTCACAAATAGAGGAAGGTTGTAGACAGTGCAAGAGGGAGGATAGGCAGGTGATAGAGAAGGGTCGCGCTCAGACCGAAGGTTTGAGATGTGTCTATTTTAATGCAAGGAGTGTTACGAACAAAACGGATGAGCTTAGAGCATGGATCAGTACTTGGAGATATGATGTGGTGGCCATTACAGAGAATTGGATGGCTCAGGGACAGGCATGGTCATTTCAAGTGCTGGGTTTTAGATGTTTCAGAAAGGACAGGGAGGGAGGCAAAAGAGGTGGGGGCATGGCACTGTTGATCAGAGATAGTGTCATGGCTGCAGAAAAGGTGGACGTCATGGAGGGATTGTCTATGGAGTCTCTGTGGGTGGAGGTTAGGAACAAGAAGGGGTCAATAACTTTACTGGGTGTTTTTATTGGCCGCCTAATAGTAACAGGGATATCGAGAGCAGATAGGGAAACAGATCCTGGAAAGGTGTAATAATAACAGAGTTGTCATGATGGGAGATTTTAATTTCCCAAAAATCGATTGGCATCTCCCTAGTATGAGGGGTTTAGATGGGATAGAATTTGTTAGGTGTGTTCAGGAAGGATTCTTGACACAATATGTAGATAAGCCTACAAGACGAGAGACTGTACTTGATTTGGTATTGGGAAATGAAACCGGTCGGGTGTCAGATTTCTCAGTGGGAGAGCATTTTGGAGATAGTGATCATAATTTTATCTCCTTTACAATAACATTGGAGAGAGATAGGAACAGACAAGTTAGAAAAGCGTTTAATTGGAGTAAAGGGAATTATGAGGCTATCAGGCAGGAAATTGGAAGCTTAAATTGGAAAGAGATGTTCTCAGGGAAAAGTATGGAAGAAATGTGGCAAATATTCAGGGTATATTTGTGTGGAGTTCTGCATAGGTATGTTCCAATGAGACAGGGAAGTTATGGTCAGGTACAGGAACTGTCATGTACAAAGGCTGTAATAAATCTAGTCAAGAAGAAAAGAAAAGCTTACAAAAGGTTCAGAGAGCTAGGTGATGTTAGAGATCTAGAAGATTATAAGGCTAATAGGAAGGAATTCGAGAAGAAAATTAGGAGAGCCAGAAGGGGCCATGAGAAGGCCTTGGTGGGCAGGATTAAGGAAAACCCCCAAGGCATTCTACATGTATGTGAAGAGCAAGAGGATAAGACGTGAAAGAATAGAACCTATCAAGTGTGACAGTGGGAAAGTATGTATGGAACTGGAGGAAATAGCGGAGGTACTTAATGAATACTTTATTTCAGTATTCACTATGGGAAAGGATCTTGGTGATTGTAGTGATGATTTGCAGCAGACTGAAAAGCTTGAGCATGTAGATATTAAAAAAGAGGATGTGCTGGAGCTTTTGGAAAGCATCAAGTTGGATAAGTCACCGGGACTGGATGAGATGAACCCCAGGCTACTGTGGGAGGCGAGGAAGGAGATTGCTGAGCCTCTGGCGATGATCTTTGCATCATCAATGGGGACAGGAGAGGTTCTGGAGGATTGGAGGGTTGCGGATGTTGTTCCTTTATTCAAGAAAGGGAGTAGTGATAGCCCAGAAAATTATAGACCAGTGAGTCTTTCTTCAGTGGTTGGTAAGTTGTTGGAGAAGATCCTGAGAGGCAGGATTTATGAACATTTGGAGAGGCATAATATGATCAGGAATAGTCAGCATGGTTTTGTCAAAGGCAGGTCCTGCCTTACGAGCCAGATTGAATTTCTTGAGGATGTGACTAAACACATTGATGAAGGAAGAGCAGTAGATGTAGTGTATATGGATTTCAGCAAGGCATTTGATAGGGTACCCCATGCAAGGCTTACAGTAGATTCTGACTGCCTTCAACCATGCATACACGAAACTTGGACTTACCATCAATTCCAAGAAGACACAGATCATCTAGCAACCGTCAACAACTGAGACAAATTGGATAGAAACATCAATTCAACTTGGCGAAATAACCCTGGAAAACGTGGACCACTTTCCGTATTTTGGAAGTCACCTCTCCTCCAATGTCGACCTTAATGACAACATCCAACATCATATTAAATGCACTGGAACAGCTTTTGGATGTCTCCGAATAAGAGTCTTTCATGATCGTGACATTCGAACAGACGCTAAAATGTTAGTGTACAAAGCAATGATGATCCCAACGCTCCTGTATGCATCAGAAACCTGGACAACATACCGAAGACATCTGAAGGCACTTGAAAAGTTCCATCAACGCTGTCTTCGAAACATCCTATGTATCAGCTGGGAAGATAGAAAAACCAACGTCAGTGTGCTAAATGAAGCAAAAACAACAAGCATTGAAGCCTACGTCATCAAGAACCAACTAAGATGGAGCGGTCATGTTGTTCGGATGAAAGACGAACGTCTGCCGAAACAAATCTTCTACTCCCAGCTTAAAGAAGGCAAATGTAAAAGAGGCAGACAACAGAAGAGATTCAAAGACGTCTTAAAAGCCAACATAAAAAATGTAACATCAACATCAACAATTGGGAAACCAATGCCAAGGACAGGAAACTCTGGCAAGCCATCATCTGAGAAGGAACAGCAACTTTCGAAGCCAACAGATGTGCAGAATTAGTAGAAAAGAGAAGAAGATGGAAAGAGAGGCAGCAACAACCAAAGCCTGATCTGCCATCTGGAACTACCTGTCCTGAATGCAGAAGAACTTTCAAAGCCAAGATTGGACTCATAAGCCACTTGAGAGCCCATAAGTAGATCAACAGAATGAAGACCATCATCCTCGACCTCGAGGGATAACCATGACGACGACGACGGCAAGGCTTATTGAGAAAGTAAGGAGGCATGGGATCCATTGCTTTGTGGATCCAGAACTAGCTTGCCCACAGAAGACAAAGAGTGGTTGCGGATGGGCCATATCCTGCATGGAGGCCGGTGACCAGTGGTGTGCCTCAGGGACCTATTCTGGGACCTCTACTCCTCATGATTTTTATAAATGACCTGGATGAGGAAGTGGAGGGATGGGTTAGTAAGTCTGCTGATGACACAAAGGTTGGAGGTGTTGTGGATAGTGTGGACAGCTATCAGAAGTTACAGCGGATGGAAAACTGGGCTGCGAAGTGGCAGGTGGAGTTCAACCCAGATAAGTGTGAAGTGGTTCATTTTGGTCGGTCAATTATGATGGTAGAATATAGTATTTATGGTAAGACTCTTGGCAGTATGGAGGATCAGAGGGATCTTGGGGTCCAAGTCCATAGGACACTCAAAGCAGCTGCACAGGTTGACTCCGTGGTTAAGAAGGCGTATGGTGTACTGGCCTTCATCAATCGTGGAATTGAATTTAGGAGCCGAGAGGTATTGTTGCAGTTATATAGGACCCTGGTCAGACCCCACTTGGAGTACTGTGCTCAGTTCTGTTCGCCTCACTACAGGAAGGATGTGAAAGCCATAGAAAGGGTGCAGAGGATATTTACAAGGATGTTGTCTGGATTGGGGAGCATGCTTTATGAGAATAGGTTGAGTGAACTCGGCCTTTTCTCCTCAGAGCGACGGAGGATGAGAGGTGACATGATAGAGGTGTATAAGATGATGAGAGGCATTGATCATCTGGATGGTCAGAGGCTTTTTCCCAGGGCTGAAATGGTTGCCACAAGAGGACACAGGTTTAAGATGCTGGGGAGTAGGTACAGAGGAGATGTTAGGGGTAAGTTTTTTACTCAGAAAATGGTGAGTGTGTGGAATGGGCTGCCGGTAACAGTGGTGGAGACGGATATGACAGGGTCTTTTAAGAGACTTTTAGATAGGTACATGGAGCTTAGTCAAATAGGGGGTTATAGGTAAGGCTAGTAATTTCTAAGGTCGGGACATGTTCAGCACAACTCTGTGGGCCGAAGGGCCTGTATTGTGCTGTAGGTTTTCTATGTTTCTATATTTCTATGTTAACTTCTGCCTTAAATATACATAAAGACTTGGCCTCCACAGCTACCTGTGGCAACAAATTCCACAGATTCACCACTCTCTGGCTAAAGAAATTCCTCCTCATCTCTGTTCTAAAATGATGCTCCTCTATTCTGAGGCTGTGTCCTCTGGTCATAGGCTCTTCCACCATAGGAAACATTCTATCCACATGCACTCTATCAAGCCTTTCACCATTCAATAGCTTTCAATGAGGTCACACCTCATTCTTCTGAAATCTTCTGAATACAGGCCCAGAGCCATCAAACATTCTTCTTATGACAGGCCATTCAATCCTGGAACCATTTTCATGAACTTTCTCTCCAGTTTCGCACATTGTTTCTAAGACAAGAGACCCAAAACTGTTCACAATACTCCAAGTGAGGCCTCACCAGTGCTTTATAAAGTTTCAACATTACATCCTTGCTTTTATTTTCTAGCCCTCTTGAAATGAAAGCTAACATTGCATTTGCTTTCTCACCACAGTCTCAACCTGCAAACTAACCTTTAGGGAATCCTGCACAAGGACTCCCAAATCCCTTTGCACCTCAGTTTTTTTGTATTTTCTTTTCATGTAGAAAATAGTCAGAATGCATGACTATACACTTTCCAACTGTATTCCATCTTCCATTTCTTTACCTGGTCTCTTATTCTGTTTAAGTCCTCCTGTAGCATCTGTACTTCCTCAGAACGATATGCCCCTCTACCTATCTTCTTATTGTCTGCAAACTTTGCAACAAAGCCATCAAGTCCACCATCAAAATCATTGACATATAATGTAAAAAGAATCAGTTCCATCAGAGACCCCTGTGGAACACCACTAGTCACCAGCAGCCCACCAGAAAAGGCTCCCTTTGTTTCCACTATATCCCTCTTGCCTATCAGCCAGGGCTTTATCCATGCTAGAATCTTTCCTGTAGTACCATGGGGTTGTACTTGTTAAGCAGCCTCATGGGCGGGGGGGGGGGCACCTTGTCAAAGGCTTCTGAAAATGCAAGTACACAACATCAACTAATTCTCCTTTGTCTAACCTGCTTGTCATTTCTTTAAAGAACTCCAACAGATTTGTCAGGCAAGATTTTCCCTTGAGGAAACCACGCTGACTTGGGCCTGTTTTATCATGTACCTCCAAGTACACCAAGACCTCATCCTTAACAATTGACTCCACAATCTTCCCACCCACTGAGGTCAGACTAACTGGCCTATAATTTCCTTTCTGCTGCCTCCCTCCCTTCTTGAAGAATGGAGTGACTTTTGCAATTTTCCAGTCTTCTGGAACCATTCCAGGATCTAGTGATTCTTGAAAGATCATTGCTAATGCCTCCACGATCTCTTCAGCCTCCTCTTTCAGAATCCTGAGGTGTAAACCGTCTGATCCAAATGATTTATCTACCTTCCAACCTTTCAGTTTCGCAAGAACCTTCTGTCCAGTTATGGTAACTTCACACACTTCATGCCCACTGACATCTAAAACTTTCACCATACCGCTAGTGTCTTACACAGTGAAGACTGATGTAAAATACTTATTCAGCTTGTCCACCATTTCCTTGTGTCCCATTACTACCTCTCCAATATCATTTTCTAGTGGTCCGATATCCACTTGCTTCTCTTTTACACTTAATGTATCTGAAGAAACTTTTGGTAACCTCTTTAATATTATTGGCTAGTTTGCTTTCATATTCCATCTTTACATTCGTAATGACTATTTTTGTTGCCTTCTGTTGGTTTTTAAAAGTTTCCAAATCCTCTAACTTCTCACTAATTTTTGCTTCATTTTCTGCCCTTTCTTTGGGTTTTGTATTAGCTTGACTTCTCTCGTTAGCCACGGTTGTGTCATCTTGCCTTTAGAATATTTCTTCCTCTTTGGGATGTATTTATCCTGTGCTTTCTGAATTGTTTCCAGAAATTCCAGCCATTGTTACTCTCCTATCATCTCTGCCAGTGTTCTTTTCCAATCTATTCTGGCCAACTCCTCTCTCATGCCTCTGTAATTCCCCTTACTCCACTGCAATACTGATACATCTGACTTTAGCTTCTCTTTTTCAGATTTCAGGGTGGGGGAGGGAGGGAACGTCAACTCAGACCATGAGAAGCCTGTGTTGGGCATTTTCATGCCTTACAAGGCGCAGATTTGAAGTCTGTGTGGGGCGACACTCCTTGTACAGACTAGAGCAATGTGTGATTAAGTGCCTTGCTCAACGGCACAAACACGCTGCCACAGCTGAGGTTCGATCTAACAACCTTGAGGTAACTAGACGAACGCCTTAACCACTTGGCCACGTGCCCAACACATTTCAGGGTGAATTCGATCATATTATGATCACTTACCCTTAGGGTTCTTTTACCTTAAGCTTTCTAATCAATTCTGGCTCATTGCACGATACCCAATCCGGAATAGCTGATCCCCTAGCCATAGGCATTCTAGAAAATCCCCCCATCTTGGAATCCAGAACCAACCTGATTTTCTGAAACTATTTGCATATTGAAGTTGCCCATGACTACTGTAACTACTGTGACATGCATTTTCTATCTCCCATTGTAATTTGTTGGCCACATCCTTAGTACTGTTTGGAGGTCTACATGCAACTCCCATCAGGGTCTTTTTATCCTTGCCATTCCTTAGCTCTATCCACAATGATTCAACACCTTCCAACCCTAGGTCATCTCTTTCTAATAATTTGATTTAATTTTTTACCAACAGAGCAACACCAGCCCGTCTGCCTTCCTGCCTGCCCTTTCAATCCAATGTGTATCCTTGGACATTAAACTCCCAGCTATAACCTTCTTTCAGCCATGGATCAGTGGTGCTAACAACATCATACTTGCCAATCTACAACTGCGCTACCAGTTCATTGACCTTATTCTGTATATTGCATGCATTCAAATATAACTCCTTCAGTCTTGTATTCACTCTTTCTGATTTTGTCTGCCTTTTATGTTCCAACTCATCCTGTTGACTGCAGTTATGCCCTGTCATCAGCCTCTCCTTGCTAGGAGTCTCACTCCACATTGCCTCTGTTTGTAAACCAACTACCTCAGCACTATCATTCCAGTTCCCATCCCCCTGCCAAATTAGTTTAAACTCACCAGAAGAACTCTAGCAAACCTGCTCATTAAGGATATTGGTTCCCCTCAGTTTCAGGTGTAACGCATCCCTTTTGTACAGGTCATACCTTCCCCAGTAGAGATCCCAATGATCCAGAAATCTGTACGCCTGCCGTCTGCCCCAGTTCCTCAGCCACGCACTCACCTGCCACTTGGCACAGGCAGCAATCTAGAGATCACCAGACTGGAGGTCCTATTTTTCAACTTTCTATCTAACTCCCTAAAATCTCTCTTCAGGACTTCTCACCTTGTCTACCTATATCATTGGTGCCAATATATACCAAGACTTCTGGCTGCTCACCCTCACCCTTGAGAATTCCATGGACACGATCTGAGACATCCTTGATCCCAGCACCATGAAGGCAACATACCACCTGGGTGTCTCTGTCATGCCCACAGAACCTCATCTCTGTTCCTCTGAGTAAAGAATCTCCTATCAACACTGCAGTCCTCCTCACCCCTCTGCTCTTCTGAGTCACAGCACCAGGCTCAGTGCCAGAGATCTGGTCACTGTGGCTCCCCCCGGTAGGTTGTCCCCCTCAATAGTATCTAAAGTTGTATCATTATTTTGAGAGGAGTGGCCACAGGTGTACTCTGCACTGACTGTGAATTTCTCCTGCTCCTAACAGTCAGACAGTTACCCATGTCCTGCAATCTAGGAGCCAATCTAGTGTTGGTGCGTGACCAGGTGGTTAATGCATCGGTCTAGTGATCTGAAGGTCGCTAGTTCGAGCCTCAACCGAGACAGCGTGTTGCGTCCTTGAGCAAGGCATTTAACCACACATTGCTCTGCGACGACACCGGTGCCAAGCTGTATCGGCCCTAGTGCCCTTCCCTTGGACAACATCGGTGGCATGGAGAGGAGAGACTTGCAGCATGGGCAACTGCAGGTCTTCCATACAACCTTGCCCAGGCCTGTGCCCTGGAAACCTTCCAAGGCACAAATCCATGTTCTCACGAGACTAACAGACACCTATAACATAACATAGCAATCTAGGGGGAGACTCCTTCTCTACAGCTCTTATCGTTCTCCCTCATCATTCTTCCATACGAGTCGAAGGTCATCGAGCTGCAGCCCCATTTCCTCAATACGTTCTCTCAGGAGCTGCAACTCGTGCACCCGGTGCAGATGTGTTTATCTGGAAGACTGGGCATTCCCCAGACTCCTCTCATGCCACACGGAGCGCAATATCTTGCTGACATTGAGCGAGCGGTTGTTGTTATAGCACTGCTCAGCCAGATTTTCATTCTCCCTCGCATATGCTGATTCATCACCACCTTCAATTTAGCCAACAACAGTGATGTTGCCAGCAAACTTGAATATGGCAGTGGAGCTGTGCTTCACCACAAAATGAGAAGAGCAGGGGGCTGAGCACACAGCCTTGAGGTGCACCAGTGCTGATGGAGTTTGTGGAGGAGATGTTGTTGCCAATCTGAACTGACTGGGGTCTGCAAGTGAGGATATTGAGGATCCAGTTGCACAAAGGGGTTTTGTAGCCAAGGTCTTGAAGCTTGCTGATTAGTTTCAGCATCCAGCATTTGTCAGTGTTGCCTTGTGAGTTACGTTTCCAGTGTTTTTTGCTTTGAATTCAGATTTCCAACATTCCTAGTATTTTTGCCTTTGTTGTAATTTCTTTTCATATAGCGTCAGATAAACTTTTCAGCATGTTGCAATATTCATCCCAACTTTTATGCACCGGGGATTATAGTTCTTACTCACTCCCCACCCAGCCAACGTATCTTTTCTTCCTCGTGTGTTTTATCAGCTTCCTTTCAACAGCCCGTCTCTTCCCAACGTGTGACGGTAATTTCATTGTTCGAACTTCGAAGTAAATAGATTATTATAGTACGTATTTGTCACCATGTTCAACCCTGAGATTTATTTTCTTGCAGGCATTCATGGTAGAACAATGGAATCAATGAAAAATTACACACAACTTGACTGACAAACATCCACATGCAAAAGACATATACAAATAAAAATAATAAGTGAATAAATAATACTGTGGACATGGCTTGTAGAGTCCTTGAAAGTGAGTCCATAGTTGTGGAATCAGTTCAGTGTTGAGGTGAGAGAAGTTATCCACGCCAGTTCAGGAGCCTGATGGTTGAGGGGTAGTCACTGTTCCTGAACCTGGTGGTGAGGGACCTAAGGCTCCAGTATCTGGTTGCTGATGCCAACAATGAGAAGAGGGCACAGCCTGGATGGTGGGAGGTCCCCTCTGTAGACACTGCTTGACTTCCTGGGCTCATCCTCCATTTTGTGTGTGTTGCCACGCGAGTTATGCTTCCAGCATTTTCTGTTTTGAATTCAGATTTCCAACATTCCTGGTATTTTAACCTTTGTTGCAATTTCTTTTCAGATAGAGTTGGAGAAACTTTGCAGTGTGGAGCAACATTCATCCCAACTTCTATGCACCAATGTTCGTGCATTTACTCACCTCCACCCAGCCAATTCCACTAGATATTACCAACACATCTTTCCTCCCTTGTGTGTTTGTGCAGCTTCCTTTCGACTTCCCATCTCTTCCCAACATGTGGTAGGAATTTCATTCCGCTAATACCTCAAGATAAACACAAGCTCCGATTTATTCTCCCAACATCTGCAGAACCCTCTCACTTTTCCATAGTATCTTCTCACACAGCTGGAGATGTAACAGCTGCTCTTTACCCTCTTACCATCCAGGGCCTCAGCACTCTTTGCAGATGAACTAGCAACTTGGTCTGATTTCTGTTTGCTTTGTGGTATTGTATTAGGTGTTCGGGGTGCACTGGCACTTCATTTGGGAATAGTGGGAATGACAGTAGGGACAGGTAGGATGGGAACTGAATTACGGGTCCAGGTTCAGATTCATTTATATCATGGACATGAGAAAATGTGTCTTCATTATCAACCAACACCACCTGAAGATGGGCCGGGGACCAGTCCGCAAGGGTCGCCTCACATTTCAGCGCCAATATAATAGCCCACAAAGCTTGGCAGAATAATATAGAAAATAGAGAAAAAAAACTGAACAGAACTAACAAATCAACAACCACGAAACAAACAGTTTTCCTCCCTCCCTCCCTCCCAAGGTACCTTTGTTTTCCTCCCTCCCTCCCACAGTGCCTTCGTTTTCCTCCCTCTCTCTCACAGTGCCTTCGTTTTCCTCCCTCCCTCCCTCCCACAATGTCTACGTTTTCCTCCCTCCCTCCCTCCCACAGTATCTTCGTTCTCCTCCCTCCCTCTCACAGTCCCTTCGTTTTCCTCCCTCCCTTCCACCCGCAGTGCCTTCATTTTCCTCCCTCCCTCCCTTCCTCCCACAGTCTTTGTTTTCCTCCCTCCCTCCCACAGTGTCTTTGTTCTCCTCCCTCCCTCCCTCCCACAGTGTCTTTGCTCTCCTCCCTCCCTTCCTCCCTCCCACAGTGTCTTTGTTTTCCTCCCTCCCTCCCTCCCACAGTGTCTTTGTTTTCCTCCCTCTCTCTCAGTGCCTTCATTTTCCTCCCTCCCTCCCTCCCACAGTGCCTTCGTTTTCCTCCCTCCTTCCCACAGTGTTTTCATTTTCCTCCCTCCCTCCCTCCCACAGTGCCTTCATTCTCCTCCCTCCCTCCCTCAGTGCCTTCGTTTTCCTCCCTCCCTCCTACAGAGCCTTCATTCTTCTCCCTCCCTCCCTCCTTCCCACAGTGCCTGCGTTTTCTTCCCTCCCTCCCACAGTGCCTTCGTTTTCCTCCCTCCCTCCCACAGTCCCTTCATTTTCCTCCCTCCCTCCCACAGTGCCTTCGTTCTCCTCCCTCCCTCCTTCCCTCCCACAGTGCCTTCGTTTTCTTCCCTCCCTCCCACAGTCCCTTCATTTTCCTCCCTCCCTCCCACAATGCCTTCATTTTCCTCCCTCCCTCCCACAATGCCTTCGTTCTCCTCCCTCCCTCTCACAGTGCCTTCGTTCTCCTCCCTCCCTCCCACAGTGCCTTTGTTTTCCTCCCTCCCTCTCACAGTGTCTTCATTCTCCTCCCTCCCTCCCACAGTGCCTTCCTTTTCCTCCCTCCCTCCCACAGTGCCTTCCACCCGCCTGCACTCACAGGCAGTCCGCTAACTCCAGGAATGGCCCCTAGGCCTTTGATCTCCAGTCTTTGGCTTCTGGTCTTCCTATCGACATTCGGACTTCGATTTTCAGTACCAACTTGCTGATGACGGGATCCTGGACTCTGGGCTTGAACTCTGGAATCTCACTAACTGACCAGACCTCATGCCTCCTGCTCACACGGATATTTGATCCCAGGAACCACCAACCTGTAACAGCCAAACAGCCACAGATGTCCTTCACGTCACTGGCATTCAAGTGAGGGCAGGAGGTCTAGACTCTAGATTTCTCCTTTCAGTTGGTCCTGATGAAGAGTCTCGGCCTGAAGCATCGACTGTACTTCTTCCTAATGATGCTGCCTGACCTGCTGCGTTCCACCAACATTTTGTGTGTGACTCGAGATTCCTTCATCACTTCAAACATGGAGCAGAGGCCTATAGACTGCATATGACCTTTGCCCCATGTCAACGTCACTGGACTTCAAGTTAGTCCTGACCTCTAACTCCTCCACATCCCTGTTCCTAACCTCCAATCTGACCGCTAATGCCCTCTCATCACATCGGTATCCTGCCCGCTAGCTCCCCTCTCTGTCCCCAAAACCACCCCCAGAAACTTAAAGCACAACTGTCACAGCCGTGACATTGACGGAGGCCGCTACTGAACATGATGTTGGCCACTGAATGGAATAGGATGATGCATTTGTAGAGCACCCCCTTGTTCACAAGCATGGCCTGTGACAGGAGCATAATGGTGAACACAACGCTATAGAGTACAGACGAGCAAGGGTTCAATTCCCGCCGCTGCCTGTAAGGAGATTGGAACGTTCTTCCTGCAACCACATGGGCTTCCACTGGGTGATTCGGTTTCCTCCTACAGCCTAAAGATGTACCGGTTAGCAGGTTAATTGGTCACTGTAAATTGTCCTGTGATGAGACCGGAATTACACTGGGGAATTGCTGGGCAGTGTGGCTTGAGGGGCCGAAGGGGCCGGAGGGGCCTATTCTATGCTGTAACTCAATAAATAATAAACTTTACATGGATGATAGAAAAAATGGAGGGCTATATAGGAGGGAAGGGTTAGATTGATCAGGTTAAAAGGTCAGCACAACATTGTGGGCTGAAGGGCCTGTACTGTGCTGTAATGCTTTGTGTTCAGTAACCCTAAGCATTTGGACTTCCATCATTTTAATTTCCCATCACATCCACAGTGTGACCTCCCCTTGGAATATGACACAGTTTCAACAAGGCTTAAAGAAGCCTGAGAAACAAATATTATCTTTCAACTCACATCAAAGTTGCTGGTGAACGCAGCAGGCCAGGCAGCATCTGTAGGAAGAGGTACAGTCGACGTTTCAGGCCGAGACCCTTCGTCAGGACTAACTGAAGGAAGAGCTAGTAAGAGATTTGAAAGTTGGAGGGGGAGGGGGAGATCCAAAATGATAGGAGAAGACAGGAGGGGGAGGGATGGAGCCAAGAGCTGGACAGGTGATTGGCAAAAGGGGATATGAGAGGATCATGGGACAGGAGGCCCAGGGAGAAGGAAAAGGGGGAGTGGGGGGAAAACCCAGAGGATGGGCAAGGGGTATAGTGAGAGGGACAGAGGGAGAAAAAGGAGAGTGAGAGAAAGAATGTGTGTATATAAATAATGGATGGGGCACGAGGGGGGAGGTGGGGCATCAGCGGAAGTCAGAGAAGTCAATGTTCATGCCATCAGGTTGGAGGCTACCCAGATGGAATATAAGGTTTTGTTCCTACAACCTGAGTGTGGCTTCATCTTTACAGTAGAGGAGGCCGTGGATAGACATGTCAGAATGGGAATAGGATGTGGAATTAAAATGTATGGCCACTGGGAGATCCTGCTTTCTCTGGCAGACAGAGTGTAGGTGTTCAGCAAGAGGATCTCGCAGTCTGCGTCCGGTCTCGCCAATATATAGAAGGCCACATCGGGAGCACCGGATGCAGTATATCACCCCAGCCGACTCACAGGTGAAGTGTCGCCTCACCTGGAAGGACTGTCTGGGGCCCTGAATGGTGGTGAGGGAGGAAGTGTAAGGGCATGTGTAGCACTTGTTCCGCTTACAAGGATAAGTGCCAGGAGGGAGATCAGTGGAGAGGGATGGGGGGGGACAAATGGACAAGGAAGTCGCGTAGGGAGTGATCCCTGCGGAAAGCAGAGGGGGGGGGAGGGAAAGATGTGCTTAGTGGTGGGATCCCGTTGGAGGTGGCGGAAGTTATGGAGAATAATATGTTGGACCCGGAGGCTGGTGGGGTGGTAGGTGAGGACCAGGGGAACCCTATTCCTAGTGGGGTGGCAGGAGGATGGAGTGAGAGCAGATGTGTGTGAAATGGGAGAGATGTGTTTGAGAGCAGAGTTGATGGTGGAGGAAGGGAAGCCCCTTTCTTTAAAAAAAGGAGGACATCTCCCTCGTCCTGGAATGGAAAGCCTCATCTTGAGAGCAGATGTGGCGGAGACGGAGGAATTGTGAGAAGGGGATGGCACTTTTGCAAGAGACAGGGTGAGAAGAGGTCTGGATAGCCTCCAACCTGATGGCATTCCGTCTGGGTAACCTCCAACCTGATGGCATGAACATTGACTTCTCTAACTTCCACTAATGCCCCACCTCCCCCTCGTACCCCATCCGTTATTTATATGCACACATTCTTTCTCTCTCTCTCCATTTTCTCCCTCTGTCCCTCTGACTATACCCCTTGCCCATCCTCTGGGTTCCCCCCCCCACACCTTTTCCTTCTCCCTGGGCCTCCTGTCCCATGATCCTCTCATATCCCCTTTGCCAATCACCTGTCCAACTCTTGGCTCCATCCCTCCCCCTCCTGTCTTCTCCTATCATTTTGGATCTCCCCCTCCCACTTTCAAATCTCTTACTAGCTGTTTCTTCAGTTTGTCCTGACAAAGGGTCTCGGCCCGAAACGTCGACTGTACCTCTTCCTAGAGATGCTGCCTGGCCTGCTGCGTTCACCAGCAACTTTGATGTGTGTTGCTTGAATTTCCAGCATCTGCAGAATTCCTTGTGTTTATCTTTCAACTCGGTGGCAAAATGGTGAAGTTACAGGATGATAGTTTCATGATGTGAGTTCAATCTTCACCTGAGCAGTCTAAATCCAGTGGATTAAATCAACTGGAATTAAATCTAAAATACGAGTTACATTATATGATGTTTTGACAACTTACGGAAAATTATGAGACAAGCACAATTGGAATGTACTGAATTAGTAATTATTATGTGATGAGTCTAATCAATGGGCCAGAGGGTTAAAATCAGTTACAGAGCATTTTGACCTTATCAATCTGAGCGACTTTCTGAGGAAGTGACAAAGCAAATTGATGAAGGTAGAGTGGTAGATGTGGATTTTAGGAAGGCATTTGACAAGGTTCCCCATTGAACGTAGATGAGGTAGATATGGTGTACGTGGAGTTTAGAAAAGCATTTGACAAGGTTCCCCATTGAAGGTAGATGTCGTGTATGTGGAGTTTAGAAAAGCATTTGACAAGGTTCCCCATGAAAGGCTTATCCAGAATGTCACGGGCATGGGATCCATGGAAATGTAGCAGTGTTAACTCAGAAATAGCTGGCCCAAAGAAGGTAGAGGGTAGGTATTAGATATTGTGGATAATGTAGAAGATTGCTGCAGGTTTCAATGGGCCTGTTTCTGCGCTGGACTGTTCCAAGTTTGATGGTTTTGATGTTCCATTATATCAACGCTATGTGCAGTTTGCAGCTCTGTAGCATTAATATGAACTACTTGGTCAAAGTCCAGAAGAGTATTAATTTATGGACATCAGTCCAAAGCAATAACTTCCTGTTTGGGACCATTCTGATATACCCAGCCAAACCTAACACATGACATCTCTTTCAAGGTGCAGAGGAAAGACAGCCTGCAGGGAAATTTGTCTTATTTGATATTCCCTTAATGTTCATTCTATCTCCATATATTTTCTCCTAATAATGCCTCCATCCTCTGCCAGTAATGACCTCCTCTCTCTCTTCAATTTTTATTACTCTCATATTTCTGGCTGAACTGCAGTGATACAAGATTGTCTCTCCACCTCTTACTCTCCCTCTCTCCCACTCTCTCTCTCTCTCTCTCTCCTCCCCCTCCCTCTCCCACTCTCTCTCTCTCTCTCTCTCTCCCTCACTCGCTCTCTGCCTCACTTTCTCTCCCTCTCTGTCTCTTTCATTCTCTCTTCCTCAGTCTCTCCCTCTCTCTCTATCTTTCCCTCTCTCTCTCCCTCTTCGTGACTCTCTCCCCCTCACTCTCTCTCCCTCACCCTCTCTGTCCCCTCCTCTCTATATCTCTCTCTCCTTCTCTCCCTTTTACATTGACCACATTTACATGGAACACTACCACAAGAAAGCAGCATCCATCATCAACTATTCCCACCATCCATTACCAGCTATCCCCACCACCCATCACCAACTACCCCACCATCCTTCACTAACTATCTCCACCATCCATTACCAACTACCCCACCATCCTTCACTAACTATCTCCACCACCCATCACCAACTATCCCCAACATCCATCACCAACTATCCCCACCGTCCATCACCAAATATCCCCACCACCCATCACCAGATAGCCCCACAACCCATCACCAATTATCCCCACCGTCCATCACCAATTATCCCCACCGTCCATCACCAGCTATCCCCACCACACATCACCAACTACCCCCACCATCCTTCACCAACTATCCCCACCATCCATCACCAACTATCCCCACCATCCATCACAAACTACCCCCACCATCCATCATCAACTATCCCCACCATCCATCACCAACTATCCCCACCATCCATCATCAGCTACCCCCACCATCCATCATCTATCCCCACCATCTATCACCAACTACCCCCACCATCCATCACCAACTATCCCCACCATCCATCATCAGCTACCCCCACCATCCATCACCAACTATCCCCACCATCCATCACCAACTACCCCCACCATCCATCACCAACTATCCCCACCATCCATCACAAACTACCCCCACCACCCATCATCAACTATCTCCACCATCCATCACCAACTATCCCCACCATCCATCACCAACTACCCCCACCATCCATCATCAACTATCTCCACCATCCATCACCAATTATCCCCACCACCCATCACCAACTATCCCCACCACCCATCACCAATTATCCCCACCACCCATCACCAACTATCCCCACCACCCATCACCAACTATCCCTACCATCCATCATAAACTATCCCCACCATCCATCACCAACTATCCCCACCATCCAGGCCATGCATCTCTTCTCACTGCTATCAGGAAGGAGGTACAGGAACCTTAGGTCATGCACCACAAGGTTCAAGAACAGCCATTACCCTATAACCATCAAGCTCTTGAACCTGCATGGATAACTTCATTCATCACAACTCCAAGGTGATTCCACAACCTATGGACTCACTTCCAAAGACTCCTCAATTCATGTTCTCAGTATTTATTATCATTATTGTTCTTGTATTTCCTCAGATTGTTTTCTTTTGCACATTGGATGCTTGTCAGACTGCGTGTAGCTTTCTCATTGCCTCTATTGTATTTCTTTGTTCTACTGTGACTGCCATGGGAAATGAATCTGAGGGCAGTATACGGTGACAAGTACATACTTTGTAATACATTTACTTTGAGCTTTGAACATTATTTGTGATTTAGGCTTTCCCTCCAGTGCAATATTCTATAGACCACAGACTGATTCTCCATCGCAAACCATCAAAGCATTGAGTTCAACAGTCAGAAAGTTATGTTGCTGTTTTATGAAACTTGGTTAGGTTAGGCCACATTTGTGGCACTTTACACCCCATGAAGTTTCTTTTGAGTGCAGTTGTAAGCTTAGTAGAGTAATTTGGATTAGGGTATAGAATTATTAGAACATAGATCAGTGCAGTACAGTACAGCACAGGCCCTTTGGCCCACAATGTTGTGCTGGCTTCAGTGCGACTAGATGGGCCAAAATGCCTATTTCTGTGTTGTGCTTCTCTATGACTCTATGACCATTTAACCTACTCAAAGATCAATCTAACCCATCCCTCCCATGTAGCCCTCCAGTTTTCTTTTGTCCATGTGTCCATCTCAGAGTCTCATAAATATCAACATATCGTCGTCTACCGTCACCCCGGCAGCCCATTCCATGCACCCAGCATTCTTTGTTTAAAAAGCCTGCTCTTGACATGCCCCGTATACTTTCCTTTAATCACCTAAAAATCTTCCCCCGTGGTAATAGCTATTTCCACCCTGGGAAAAAGCCTCTGGCTGTCCACTCGATCTGTGCCTCTTGTCAGCTTGTACATCTCTATCAAGTGACCCCTCATCCACCTCCTCTCTAAGCAGAAAGGCCCTAGCCCGCACAACTTATTCTGGTAAGACGTTCTTTGTAATCTAAGCACCATCCTGGTAAGTCACCTCTGCATCCTCTCTAAAGATTCCACTCCCTTCTGATAATGAGGCAACAAGGACGGAACGCAATACTCCAAATATTTTTCATGCATTTTCTTTATAGTTTAACTTTCCTACGCTTGTTCATATTTTTTTTAATTGCCCGTGTGTGTGTAATTGTTCAGTAAATTTTCCACTAATTGCGATTTAGCTGACTTTATCTTTCTAGAAGCTTCTTAGATTCTCTGTTGCAGATATCACACCTCTTAAATCTGACTATATTTGTAGGCTAATTGTTATCACTGGAATGTTACTATTTTTCAGTCGGAGTTAGTTTTCTAGATGACAATCACAATTTATTTTGTTTTCTTGACTCTTCTTTGTTACTGTAACATTAATAAAATGACCATAAGCAGCAAGTTTTGTGCCCCATTCTTGACTTCTGAAGAATCTCAGGATGGTAAAAGCACCAGGACCCGACACTCAAGCAAGCTGGGCAAAGAGTGATTGTGTCTGGAAGATTGTGTTTGCGGGGGGCATGGTAGTGTAGCGATTAGCGCAGTCGCTTTACAGCACCGATGATCACCGATCACAGTTCGATTCCCAACACAGTCTGTAAGGAGTTTGAATATTATCTGCCTGACCATGTGGGATTCCCCTCACATTACACTGATGCACGGTTAGGCTGAGTGAGCCGTGGGCATGCTCTGTTGTCCCTGGAAGTGTGGAGGTGCTTGTGGGCTGCCCCCAGCACAATCCTTGAACCATCTTGGTCATGGATGAAAATTGACATCTTTCACTCTTTAGATATGATGGTTGGCATCTGTCTGGAAGGACAATGGGTGATGATAACCATCATCACAAGCCTGGGCGGAAGGTATGGAGATCCCAAGATGCCCAGTTGTCAAGATCTCCCTCCCGGCCTCACCAGTGCAGTCCAGAGGAAAGCTTATGAAGCGATAGATTTGGAACTGGCTTGGCTGCAGGAGCTGCTGGAAGGATGTTCAATGACATCCAGGGGCCTTAGGGGCTCCACTCCAGATTTGCTGTCTGCGTTTGCTCCTGTAGCCTCTGTCTCTCTCGAGGCTGCCCACGAGTTAGTGGGGCTATTTACCCATAGCTGGGGATCTGGTTCACGAGCACCAGGGTGTGTCCAC
Source organism: Mobula birostris (assembly GCF_030028105.1). Taxonomy (NCBI): domain Eukaryota; kingdom Metazoa; phylum Chordata; class Chondrichthyes; order Myliobatiformes; family Myliobatidae; genus Mobula; species Mobula birostris. The sequence goes on along the minus strand of NC_092378.1, from coordinate 61,384,625 downwards.
ACACCGGTGGGCCTGCGTACTACGTGTGCAGGTGCCAGACCTCCTCCCTGTCCTCTGTAGTTCACCCTGAGTCCGAAAGAAGTTCATTTTCTGTGTGTCGCCAGCGAGCAGGCACAGCATGAGGCTTGCTGTTGGAGAGGCTGTGTACTGGCAGGGAGAGACTTACACATTCAGTTCTCATTTTGTGAGACTGCTAGCCCGCGGAGGAAGCTGAAAGTGAGAGCGACAAGCACAGACCACCACACTAGATGCGTCACACAACCATTTTGACATGTTTTGATATACATGTGACAAATGAAGCTAATATTTAAGATAAATATCAGCCAAAAAAGCATTGGAGCCCTCAGTGGGATTGACAGGTAAATGGAATGAACTAGGAGCACCATTACAAAGTGAGGACATGTTCGGCACAGCATTGTGGGCCGAATGGCCTGTATCGTGCTGTAGGTTTTCTATGTTTCTATGACAGACCATGCTGCTGGGCAATGACCCAGAACAGCCACATGTGATGCTCTGCTCCACAAACTACACTTTAAGCATTGCTGTGAGCTTTTACTGTCGGGAAAATGAACAAAAAAGTTAATTTTGGAAAGGACAAAATTTCTTTACAAAGTCGTACATTGCAAGGTAGTTTTGATTCAGACATTCCTCATTGTAAAGACATGGATGGATTCTTTTCCTGATTTCTTCAATTTGGGTGTCCAAGCCTGTATCAGTGAGCATAGGACAATGCAACGCGGAGAAGTCCCCTTGGCCACTCTGCGTGCTTCTATGATGCGTGCGGACATTTGTGGGCTGCCCCCAGCTCATCCTCGGACTGTGTTTGTCATTAATGCAATTGACACATTTCACTGTTTGTTTTGATCTTTTGATGTACATGTGATACATCAGGCTAATCTAATCTAATTTATCACAAACACAAGAAAATCTGCAGGTGCTGGAAATCCAAAGCAACACACACAAAATGCTGGAGGAACTCAGCAGGCCAGGCAGTATCTATGGAAAAGTGTAAACAGCCGACATTTCGGGCCGAGACCCTTCAGGCCGAAAGAAAGAGAAGTCAAAGTAAGAAGGTGGGGGAGGGGAGGAAAGGAGGAAGTACAAGGTGGTAGGTGATAGGTGAAACGGAGCTGAAGTAAAGAGCTGGGAGGCTGATTATTGAAAGAGGTAAAGGACTGGAGAATAGGGGAAGACCATGGAAGAAAGGGAAGGAGGAAGAACACCAGAGGGAAATGATGGGCAGGTAAAGAGATAAGGTGAGAAAGGGAAATGGGAATCGGGAATGGTGAAGGAGAGAGGAGGGATATTACCAGGTTTGACAAATCGATGTTCATGCCATCAGGTTGGAGGCTACCCAGATGGAATATAAGGTGTGGCCTCATCACGTCAGTGGAGAGGGCCATGGGCTGACATATCGCAGTGAGAATGGGAAGTAGAATTGAAATTGGTGGCTACCAGAAGATCCCATTTTTCTGGCAGACAGAGTGTAGGTGCTCAGCGAAGCGGTCTTCTAATCTATCTCGAGTCTCATCGATATACAGGAGGCCACACCAGGAGCACTAAACACAGTATATGACCCCAAAAGACTCACAGGTGAAGTGTCCCCTCACCTGGAAGGACTGTTTAGGGCCCCGAATGGTAGTGAGGGAGGAGGTGCAAGGCAGGTGTAGCACTTGTTCCACTTGCACTGAAGGAGATCAGTGGAGAGGGATAAGTGGACAATGGAGTTGAGTAGAGAGCGATCCCTGTGGAAAGTGGAAAGTGGGGGAGGAAGGGAAAGATGTGCTTGGTGATGGGATGCCATTGGAGATGGTGGAAATTATGAGGAATTATGTGCTGGACGCAAAGGCTAGTGGGGTGATAGGTGAGGACAAGAGGAGCCCTATCCTGGTGTGGCGGTGGGAGGGTGGCATTTCTGTACCTCTGGGGTTCTAGCCCCATGGCCAGCCTCCTTTCGCAGCTTGGCTTGGGAGCATCCATGGCTAAGTTAGTCTAAAATGCTTACTCCTCATATACCTGGGAAAACATTCCACTGGGATAAAGGTATCAACAATCTATCAATGCATCTTATAATCTTATAAACTTCTGTCAGACCTTCCCTCACCCTCCAGAGTAAACAACCCAACTTTGTCCAACCTCTCGCTATAGCACACGCCCTCTAATCCAGACAGCAGCCTGGTGAACATCTTCTGCATTCTCTCCAAACCTTCGGCATTCTTCCCATAATGGGGTGACTAGAATTGAATGGAATATTCCAGATGCCTTTTAACCAGAGGCTTATAAACACACACAAAACGCTGGAGGAACTCAGCAGGTCAGGCAGCATCTGTGGAAATGAATAAACAGTCAACATACTGGGCCCAGACCCTTCTTCAGCTCTGGGGAGGGACAGGACCAGGAATGTCAGAATGGGCATGGGAATGGGAATTAAAATGTTTTGCCAAGCGAAGCTCCGCTTTTGGTGGATGGAGCAGAGGTGCTCGACAAAGCGGTGCCCCAGTTTACAAGGGGTCCCACCAATGTAGAGGAGGCTGCATCAGGAGCACAGGACACCATAGACTACCCCACCTGGAAGGGCTGTCTGGGGCCCTGAATGGAGGTGTAAGGCCAGGTGTAGCACTTTGGCTGCTTGCAGGGATAGTGCTGGGAGGGGATTAGTGGGGAGGGATGAATGGACAAGGGAGTCACAGAGGGAGTGATCCCCGTGGAAAGCTGGGCGGGGGTGTGGTGTTGAGGTAAAGATGTGTTTGGTGGTAGGATCAGTTTGGAGATGGTGGAAGTCGTGGTGTGTGATGTGCTGGAAGCTGAAGCTCATGGGGTGGTGATATACAACGGTAGGTATGGACACGAGGAACTCTATCACGAAGACGGCAGGAAGATGGGGTGAGCACGAATGTTCAGGGATTGGAGGAGATGTGGGTGAGGCTAGCATCAATAACTTCCTGACTCTGGAACTCAATGCTTCGATGAACAATGTACTGGAGCATCCATGCATGTTTCTATAGAATGGTAGTGCTGGAGGGAGAGATGAAAGAACTGTACCCGGAACACATAGAACACAGAACACAGTACAGACCCGTTGGCCCACAGTGTTGTGCCAACACTTTAACCTATTTCAGGATTAATCTAATCCTTCCCTCCCATGTAGCCCTGCATCTTTGCTTCATCCATGTACCTGTCTACAACATATCTGCCTCCACCATCACTCCTGGCAGCATGTTCCACGCACCCCACCACTCCCTGTGTAAAAGTCCTACCTCTGACATCCCCCTGTACTTTCCTCCAATCACCTTAACATTACGCCCCCTTGACTTAGCCAATTCTACCCTTGGAACAAGACTCTGATAATCCACTGTACCTATGCCTCATCAGCCTGTGCACCTCCGTCAAAGATTCAGATCCATCTGTACATCGAAACTCGCAATGGCAGGTGTCGTTTGTGTTAACAGCCAACGCAACCTAACGCTGCTCGCAAGTGTCACTGGTACCATTGTAGCATGCCCACGACGTTCCCCAGAGCGACACAACAACTACAACAGCAACTGCAACAAAACAACAGCAGCAAGACAAGCCCTTTCCTCCCTCCCACTCTCACACATACACTGATCCCCAAGCCCAGCAAGGGCCACTTTCAGCCTTCAACGTATGGACCCTGTCCCAGACTCACAGACAATGGGCCTCCGACTTCTGGCTGCACCGAAACAGGGGCATTGAACATCGGGCCTTGACTTCTAGACTCGATGAATTTGACCTTTGGTATCGACCACAGGTCTCGCCGATGAGCAGAATTTGAACTATTGACCCAAACTCCGGGTTTGAACCTGAATGGGGGTCACCTGTCCGCAAAGACCTCCAACTGCAAAACCCGCCAACTGGGGGTTCACCAAGCCTCATCTACGGGGCCCGACACTGGCCAATGGGATGGCTGGTCCACGTCTCAGCACCTACTGTCCGTGGGGATGACGGAGAATGGTTGTAGAATGTAGAGGTACACTGAGCACTGAACAGTTGCTTTTCAGTCTGGAGGGGTCAATTCTCTGTTCATGCAAGCATACAGAGAGAGCAGAGGGACAGTAGTAGACAGAAAAGTTTGCAATAACTTGGTGTACAGTGAAAACATGTGGAGAGAGTGGTTAGTAAGGTATATGGGATACTGCACTTTATGAATAGGGACATAGAGACTGTCAGACCGTAAGGCATAGGAATGGTATTGGGTCATTCGGCCCATCAAGTCGTCCCTGACATTCCATCATGATTTATTATCCCTCTCAACCCCATTCTCCTGCCTTCTCCCCATGACCTTTGACACCCTCTCAAATCAGGAACCTATCAACCCAATGTACCCAATGACTTGGCCTTCACAGTTGTCTGTGCACTCTGTGGTGATGAATTCCACAGATTCACCAACCGCTGACTATAGAAATTCCTGCTGACCTCTGTTCTGAAGGAGTGTATTTATATTCTGAGGCTCTGCCCTCTAGCCCTAGACTCAACCACTGTAGGAAACATCCTCTCCACGTCCACTCTATCTTGGCCTTTCAATATTTAATAGCTTTCAATGAGATTCCCCTCTTATTCTAAACTCCAACGAGTACAGGCCCAGAGCCATCAAACGTGTCTCATATGTTAACCCTTTCATTCCCGGAATCGTTCTCAAGAACATCCTCTGGACCCTCTCCAATGCCAGCACATCCTTTCATAGATAAGGAGCCCAAAAGGGGATTTTGGGAGGCTAAGAGAAGATGATTAGAGATTTACAAAATAACGATGGGTTTGGAAGGGTAAATGAAGAAAAACGTCTTCCATTAGTAGAAGAGTCAAAATTCAGAGAACATTGATTTAAATATAAAGATCGGAGTAGCGCAGGAGAAATACATGCAATCCAGAACAGAATGCTTGTTAGTGGGATGGATGTGGTCTCAGAAAGGAATGACGTAAGTATTTTAGAGTGAAATATAATTCAAGGGCTTTGAGGATTTTATTTTATTCAGCAATACAGCACAGAGTAAGTGCTTCTGGCCCTTTGGTCTGCACCGCCTCGACAACCTCAAAGCCCTGATTAACCCGTAACCTAATCACGGGACAATTTACAATGACCAATTAACCTCCCCATTATGTCTTTGGACTGTGGGAGGAAACTGGAGCAGTCGGGGAAACCTATAAATTCAAACTTGGAGGATGCACAGAGACTCCTTGCAAAATGGCACTGGAATTGAACTCTGGAGCGCCCCGAGCTGTAAAGGGCTGCACCCGATTTACTACCCCATTTATCTATTCCGAGGGATTTTAAATTCTCTGTTAAAGGTTTTAAAAGAGACGAAAGGGGCACGTTCTTCATGCATAAGGTGAAGCATATATATGGAACGAACAGCCAGAGGAATGACAAAGGCAGAAACAGCAAAGGTGTTTGGACAGTTACATAAAAAGGAAAGGTTTAGAGGGAATGGGCCAAACACAGGCCACTGGGACTGACTCAGTAAGGCAGCTTGGTCTGATGGATAAATTTGACTGAAGGGTGTTTCTGTCTGTGATGGTGTGAATATTGGGCTCTTTTGTTAAAGGCACACAGACCTAAATTGTTTGAATAACTTCCTCTTGTGCTGTAAGAATACTGTGATTTTATAATTCCGTGTCTTAACTTGTATTTGGCAAAAATATATTCCACAAATTCTAGCTTTTTGCAGATTCCAGCTGTTCGCAGCCATTGCGCAGAGAGCAGAGTCCCTGTGGAGTCCTGGACCTTCCAGCCCCCACCTCACCCCACACCATTTTACAAGATGGAGTTACATAGGTTTATAAGGATTTGCCAGAAAGGAAAGGACTGCTGTATCCATCTGGCCAGTCAATCTCCAGGATAATACCTCTGCCCCATGCTTCCTTCCCCAGCTCTCCATTAAACAATTCCCTCAAGCCTTCATCCAAATCTCCGGTCTGTGTCCCTTCCCCGAAGTTCCACCTTACCCTCAGCACCAGCTGTGTAAAGTGGACACTATTACCACTCCCCGTCCAAGTCCCTCAGGACTTCCACCTTTCCACCTAAAACAAGTAATTCAATCCCCCGACTCGCATACGATGTTCTCCCAAGGGGCTTAATGGAGAACGCCGGTGCGTGACGCTGTCTAACGCAGGGAGGTTGATTCACGGGCAGCCACCGCACGGTGCTTGACAGATCAAGGTCAGGGTCTAGTGGCGTGACACACAGCATGACTGGGGGCTCTTTCTCTGCCGCAGCCTTCACTGCCATTCTGATGTGTCATCATCTTCTCAAGGTCGAGGTCTTGGTTGGATCGCTCTTTGTCTGGAACCCTCGCCTTGACCTTACCACCATGGGTGACCCTACCAGGAGCTAAGCTGCAGATGGCATCAGTCTCGGGGTCCCAGGAACTCACAAGCCTCTCCACCACAACGTGGTGACCACCGTAGAGAAAGTTTAAGACATAAGCGCACAGTATGATCATTGCATAGTAAAGGAAACCCTGACAACACTGACGGCATATTCACATTACCGTACGTCCCACCAGCTAGTCCAGAGATGAAAGGACCCCTCACTTATTATCCAAACCAACTTTGACACAGCAATATTGGAATTAAGTTAAAGTACCTGAAAACTTCGTGAATTTATTTCCCTTTGTGGAAGTCTGAAAGAGCGTCTGTTTATTTTAGTTTAAGTTCGTGAAATCTTAGTTTTATAACTACAATTTTAACAATCTAAACATGAGCTGAAAAGCCTCTGAGAGATCCAAGATAAATATTTGCTCTGATAAGTCCCAAAGTATTTTCAGCTGCCTGTCTGATTAGGCAATTTCCCTCATAACCATGAGCACTTTGAAATATGCCATCAACAATCTGAGCCCCAGGAAACTGAGCAGATTAAACATTCGGAGCTCCAGACAAGTATTTACAAGTGATTTATGAGTCACTTGCCGGGCAGCTTGTGGAATGGGCAAGTGATCCCAGCTGGAAAAACACTACGGAAATGATGAGAAACTTCAAGAGCTGCGGATCTGCGGTGAAGAGCACAAACCCATTTAAGAAGCAATATGAAAAAGGCAGAGGAAGAACACAAGAGATTCTGCAGATGCTGGAAAACTTGTGCGACGCACACAAAAATTCCAAGGGAACTCGGCAAGTCAGGCAGTATCTATGGATGGAAATAAAGAGTTAAACTTTCCAGCTAGGTCGTGAGGAACAGTCTCAGCCCGAAGTGTAGACTGTTTATTTTAGACTGAGTCCTGATGAAAGGTCTCAGCCCAAAAGATCGACTGTTTATTCAGCCCAGGGGTTCCCAACATGTTTTATGCCATGGATCGATACCGTTAAACAAGAGGTCCATAGACCGACCCCAGCTTGCAAAGCCCTGATCCAGGCTGAATCCTGACATAGGGTCTCAGCTGGAAACTGATTGCTTGTTCTAAGCCTAGTGAGCTGAGGTGAAGATGGAGAGAGGAGGTTTGACCAGCTCATTCCCATATTGTGAATACTTAACAATAACTCAAAACTCCAAGCTTCAATGAGTTGGTCCATGCAGACAAGTGTGAGGTGCTGCACTTTGGGAGAATAAAACACAGTAAAAACTTACACCATGAACAGTAGGACACTGAAGACTGTGGTGGAACAGAGGGATCTGGGAATACAGATTCATAATTCCTTGAAGGTGACATCACAGGTGAATAGGGTCATAAAGAGAGCTTTTGGCAGATTGTTCTTTATAAATCAAGGCTTTGAGCGCAGGAGTTGTGATCTTATGTTGAAGTACACGATGTTGATGAGGTGGAATTTAGAGTATTGTGTCCAATTCTGGTCACTCACCTACAGGAAAGATATCAACAAGCTTGAAAGAGCGCAGAGAAAATTTACAAATATGTTGCTAGGACTTGAGAGCCTGAATTATATAGAAATACTGAATAAGTTAGGACTTTATGCTCTGGAGCACAGGAGAATAAAGGGAGATCTTATAGAATTGTGCAGAATTAAGAAGGCTATATCTAGGTTGAATACAAGCAGGTTTTCCCTCTCAGATTGGCTAAGGATAGAACTAGAGGTCATAAGTTAAGGGTGAAAGGTGTAATGTTTAAGAGGAACATGAGGAGGAATTTCATCATTCAGAGGGTGGAGAGATTGTGGAACAAGCTTGTCAGTGAAAGTGGTAGCTGCAGGTTCAGTTGCACTATACAAGAGAAGTTTAGGTAGGTATATGTCTCAGGTGCAGGGAGTTGGGACGAGACAGAAGATCAGATCAGTGTGGACTAAATGGGACAAAGGGCCTGTTTCTGTCTGTAGTGTTCTATGACTATATTGTGCGAAATTTGCTAAAAGCCATCATCATCCTAAAAAATGGTACAACAATCCTGGAAGTTACATTGTAGATTATAAATCTCCAGTTTTACCAGATTTGGAGAATTGCATTCAATTCTGGCTGCCCTGTTCTAGGAAGGGTGTAGAGGATTTGGAGAAGATGCACAAGAGGTTTGCCAGGTCAGCTGTGGCTGACAAGGGAAGTCAAAGGAAAAGAGAGGACATATAACATAGCAAAAATTAGTGTGAAGTTAGATGCTTGGGAAGCTGTCAAAAACCAACAGAAAGCAATGCAAAAAGAAATGATAAGGAGAGGAAAGATGAAATACGAAGGCAAGCTAGCCAATAGCACAAAAGAGGATACCAAATGTTTTTTCAGATATATGAAGAGGAAAAGAGAGGTAAGAGTGGATATCAGACCGCTGGAAAATGATGCTGGAGAAGTAGTAATGGGGGGACAAGGAAATGACGGATGACTGAGTAAGTATCTTGTGTCAGTCTTCATGACACCAGCAGTATGGTGGATGTTCCAGACCATTGGGGGAGCAGAAGTGAGTGTAGTTGCTATTACTAAGGAGAAGATGCTTGAGAAGCAAGCTGAAAGATCTGAAGGTAGATATGTCACCTGGGCCAGATGGACTACACACCAGAGATCTGAATGAGGTAGCTGAAGAGATTTTGAAGGCATTAGTGATGATCTTTCAGGAATCACAGGATTCTGGAATAGTTCTGGAGGATTGGAAAATGCGGATGTCACTCCACTATTTAAGACAGTGGGGGAGGGGGCAGAAGAAAGGACCTCAGTGGTTGGGGAGATGTTGGAGCCCATTATTAAGGATGATGTTTCAGGGTAGTAGGAGGCGCGTGATAAAGTAGGCCAAAGTCAGCGTAGTCTCCTTGAGGAGAAATCTTGCCTGACAAAACTGTTGGAACTCTTTGAGGGAATAACAGGCAAGACAGACAAAGGAGAGTCAGTGGATGTTCTATTCTTGGATTTTCAGAAGGTCTCTGACAAGATGCCGCACATGAGTGCTTGAGAGCCCATGGGATTACGAGAAAGGTACGAGCAGGGATAGAAGATGGGCTGTTGGCAGGAGAAAAGGAGTGTAAATAAAAGAGGTCTATTTTGGTTGGGTGCTGGTGACTAGTGGTGTTCTGCAGGGATCGGTATTGGGACCCCGTTTTTTCACATTATACGTCAATGATTTGAATAACAGAATTGTTGGCTTTGTGGTCAAGTTTGCAGATGATACAAAGATGGGTGGAGGGGCAGTTAGTATTGAGGAAGCAGGGAGTCCACAGGTGAACTTAGATAGATTGGGAGAATGGAATACGATGTAGGGAAGTGTATGGGCATGCACTTTGGTAGAAGTAATAAAGGTGTAGATTATTTTCTAAACTGGGAGAAAATTCAAAAATCAGAGGTGCAAAGGGACTTGGGAGTCCTTGTGCAGGATTCCCTAAAGGTTAACTTGCAGGTTGAGTCAGTGGTAAGGAAGGCACATGGAATGTTAACATTCATTTTGAGAGGACTAGAATTTAAAAGAAAGGATGTAATGATGAGGCATTATCAGGCATTGGTCAGAACATACGGAGTATGTTGTTTTGGTCCCCTTATCTAAGAAAATATATGCTGGCATTGGAAAGGGTCCAGAGGAAGTTCATGAGAATGATTCCAAGAATAATGTACGAGGAGCATTTGATGGCTCTGGGCCTATACTCACTGGAGTTTAGAAGATTGAGGGGGGATCTCATTGAAAAGCTATTGAATATTGAAAAGTTGAGATGGAGTGGATGTTTCCTACAGTGGTGAGTCTAGGACCAGAGGGCGCAGCCTCAGAATAGTGGAACATCCATTTAGAGCAGAGATGGGAGGAACCTCTTTAGCCAGAGGGTGGTGAAACTGTGGAATTCATTGCCACGGACAGCTGTGGAGGCCATGTCATTGAGTATTGAGCCTAATTCTGCTCCTATGACTTATGGTCTTATGAGAGGACATATGATATAATGAGAGGTCGGACAAACTTGGTTGGTTTCTTTGAAGCAGCAGAAGTTGAGGGGAGATCTGATAGAGGTTTATAAGATTTTGTGAGGCATAGGTAGAGCAGACAGACAGACAGGATCTTTTTTCCCAAAATCAAGATGTCTAATACCAGAGGGCACGTATTTGAGGTGAGGGGGTAAGTTCAATAGAGACGAGTGGGATATTTTCCAACCCAGAGAACCGTGGGTGGTGGGAATGTGTTGCCATGCTGATGGTGGAGGCATGGTAGCGTAGTGGTTAACGGAATTCTTTTGCAGCGCCAGAAGTAATCGATCGGGGTTTGATTTCCACCGTTGTCTATAAGGAGTCTGTACATTCTCCTCACAACTGAGTGGGCTTCCTCTGGGTGCTCTGGTTTCCTCCCACAGTCCAAGGACATACAGTTAGGTTTGGTGAGTTGTGGGCATGCTATGTTGGGGCGGGAAGCATGGTGACACCTGTGGGCTGCCCAGCACAGACCTCAGACTGCGTCAGTCACTGACGCAATATGACGCATTTTACATTTGGATGTAATGTGACAGATAATCTAAGATGCAACAGGTACTTTAGAGACCATTTTTAGAACATTTTAGACACATGAATATACCGAGAATGGAGGGATATGGCTGAAGGGAAAAGGGAATGGTGTAATTAGCAACCATCTAGATAATATTCATCCTTCCCTTGTGTCACAAAATGACAACCCAGTCACTACCTGATTCCAGATGATCAGGATAATGCCATGTCTAAATTGGCTGACATCTTTTCAGCATCTCTGAAGCATATAATTCTTTGCAAAGCATTCCAGGATGTTCTGAGCTCAGGGAAGATGCCAGGAGTTCCAGGTAGTTTAGCAAATGCAATCCCTCAACCAACATATCGAAAGTAAATTTATGGAACATGCAGTAGAACAGTACAGCAGAGTAATGGACCATTTGGCCCACAATGTCCATGCCAAATGAAGTAGGAATTAAACTAAATGTTTCTGATGTATATGATCCATTTTCCTCCATTCCCTGTATATTCATGCATTGTTGTATTTAAAATACTTATCATATCTGTTTCTGCCACTAAACACTCAGTGGCCACTTAATCAGGTGCACCTGTACACCTGCTCATTAATGCAAATATCTAATCAGCCAATCACGTGGCAGCAACTCAATGCATAAAAGCATACAGACATGGTCAAGAGGTTCAGTTGTTGTTCAGACTGGGGAGGAAATGTGATCTAAGTGACTTTGACCGTGGAATGATTGTTGGTGCCAGACAGGGTGGTTTGAGCATTTCAGAAACTGCTGATCTCCTGGGATTTTCATGCACAATAGTCTCTAGAGTTTACAGAGAATGGTGGAAGAAAGAATAAAAAACGAGTGAATGGCTGTTTAGTGGGTGAAAACACATTGTTAATGAGAGAGGTTAGAGGAGAATGGCCAAGCTGGTTCAAGCTGACAGGAAGGTGACAGTAACTCAAATAACCACACGTTACAACAGTGGTGTACAGAAGAGCATTTATGAGCATACAGCATGTTGAACCTTGAAGTGGATAGGCTTTAACAACAGAAGACCACAAACGTACTCTTTGTAGCCACTCTGTTAAGTACAGGAGGTACCAAATGAAGTGGCCACTGAGTGTAGGTATAAGATATAAAAAAGAAATCTAAGTTATTTATTTCTGATGAGAGGGGATAGATTAAAAGGGACTCGAGAGGTAACTGCTTTACACAGGGGTTAGTGAGCACCTAGAATGAGCTGCCATTCTAACATTTAAGAAGCATTTGGATAGGGACATGGAGTGAAAGGGTTTGGAGGATGATGGGCTGAACTGAGACCAGCAAGGAAGATGCTCTGGCCAGTATGAAGCATTTGGGGTGAGGGACCTGGTTCCATGCTGCTTTGCTCTATGACTAATGTTGCCTCCCCAAAGTACAAGGGGTTGGCTGTGCTCAAGGATTATGTTGGAGATGATGATTCAAATTTATTTTAGAGGCCAAAAAAACATCATGGACATAGATGCAAATCAAGGAGATACACAAATAATCTACAAGACAATCCAGAGAAGACAAATACAATCTATGTAGCTGAACTGGGACCAGTGACATTAAACATTGACTGTTTATTCCTCTCCATAGATGCTGAGTTCCTCCAGCATTTTGCATGCCTGGATTTCCAGCATCTGTGGAATCACTTGTATTTAAAAATTGCTTTATTATTTTCACATGTAGTGAAATTAGTTTGCATGCCATCCACACACAACATTTCATTACAACAGTGCATTGAGGTAGTACAAGGTTAAACAATAACAGAATGCAGAGTAACAGCTTAGAGAAAGTGCAGTGCAGGCAGGCAACAAGGTGCAAGGCCGTGATGTCTAGAGTCCCTGTTATTGTACTAGGGAACCATTCAATAGTCTTACATCAGCAGGGAGAAGATGTCCTTGAGCCTGGTGGTATGTGCTTTCAGGCTTTCGTATCTATGTCCCAATGGGAGCGGGGAGAAGAGAGAGTGTTTGGGATGGGTGGGGTCTTTGATTACATGGTCTGCTTTTATGCTGTTGTTGTCTGTAATGACAGAATCTGTTTTCTGTGATGTACTGAGCTGTGTCGAAAGCTTCCCACTGTCTTCACTCTCTTCCCATGCAAAATAACGTGTTAAAGAAATATCCTCGAGATAACGAAAGTCAATGAGATGAGGATGTAAATGCAAAAACACAGTAAATTGATTGGCAATTATACTGTGGAATTGAAAACTCTTTCATCACATTCCAGCTTTGGAAAGTTTAGATGAGAGTTATGAGGTCAGTGTTTTACCCGGAGTGTGGAACACACTGCCAGGGCAGTGGTGGAAGTGGATACAATAGCAACAGTTAATGGCCACTTGGATCGGCATATGAACAGGCAGGGAAAGGAGAGAGACGCAGTAGACCACGTGTTGGCAAGTGGGATTAGTTGGATTGACATCATGGTCGGCAGAGACATTGTGGGCCAAAGTTACTGTTCTTAAGTTGCACTGCTTTATGTTCTAGTCAGGACCCTACCATTCAATCTGGTGAGGGGATCGATTGATGAATAGACACAGTCCAAATCATTCAGCTCAATGCTTTTGACACAACTTCTCCTCTTCTGCCATTACATTCCTGAATGGTCATGAACACAACCTCATTATTCCTCTTTTCTATAATCTATGTATTTATTCCAACTTCCAGCAGATTTTGTCCTGCTTGGACTGTACTGCTGCACAAAACAACAATCTTTACAACATGTGTTCTGGATAATAAACCTCATTCTCATTCAGTGTGTCTAAAGCTTGAAAATCCCAAAAGCCCTGCAAATGCAAAAGTGCTTTGCCCACCGCAAATGGTCACTGGTGTATGGTTTTACAGAACCTTCGCACAGACTCATGCAGTTAAACAGGCTGAGAGAGAAAGGAAATGGCCTCTGCGACTTGTGGGGGATGAGATGGTAATCACGCAGAACAGAAATATGAATTTAAAGCAGCCAAACAATTACTAATGCCAAACAAAGGTTCACATTACAGATGTTTGCAGCTGAAAATGAAGCCAGATGCTCACATTAAAATTTTGTGTTTGGAAGTTGACATGAGACTTGAAGAAACTGATGCATACAGAGTGTGTGTAAAATGAAAACCAGATGAACCATGATTTTAAGTCACATATTTTAACCAACAATGATCACACTGAGATGAAGATCATCACTGTTGCGAACTCCTGTTATAAGCCATGAAATGCCTTGCAGAGTGTCAGTGGTCTGTCCTCAAGGGAAAACAATCGAACTGAACACGAATTTGGGGGAAATTCTCCCAACAACGAGGCATAGAATCATAGTCACAGATTTACACTGCTGGGAAGCCGACCTCTCATCCCAAATGATCTATTCCAGTCACCATGCCCCACCTAAGCAAGCCCCATTTGCCAGCCTTTGGCCCATAACCTTCTAAACCTTTCCAATCCAAGCACTTGTCCAACTGTCTTGTAAAAGTTGTTATTGTATCTGCCTCAGCTCTTTCTGCTAACAGCTCATTCCACATATGTACCTATCGTTATAGAAGAAAGTTGTCTCTCAGGTTACTACTAAATCTTTCCGGTCTCACCTTAAACTTTATGTCCGCTAGTTCTTGATTTCCCTAGGAAAAGGACTGATGTATTCACCCTTATCGATGCCTCTCATGATTTTATACCGCCCTCCCATAAGATCACCCGCCATTCTCCTACACTCCAAGGACTGAACTCCTAAACAGTCTAACCTCTCCCTAAAACTCGGCAGTGTTCTTGTAAATCTTTTTTTTTGCACTCTTTCCAGTTTAGTAACATCTTTCCTACAGCAGGGTGACCGACACTGAACACAATACGTCAAGTGCAGCCTCACCTGCGTCCTGTACAACTGCACCGAGATTTCCAAACCTCTACGCTCAATGCCCTGACAGGAAGTCTGACCTACCAAATGCCTTCTTCACCACCATGTCTACCTGGGATCCAACTGTCAGGGAATCAAGTACTGGTGCTCTGTTCTATAATATTTCCCGGGGCCCTGCCATTCATGGTGAAAATCCCACCTGGACTTGACTTTTGTGAATCCAACACCTAGCATTTATCTGAATTAAACTCCATTTGCCAATTCTGAGTCCAGATCAAAATCCCCCTGTAACGTTTGATAACTTTCTTCATTGTTCAATGTTCCACCTATTTAGTGTCATTTGCAAAGTTGGTAACTCTACCGATCTTACCTAAATCATTGATATGAAAGAGATATGTAATGTCTGGTAAAGTATACTGGGCTATGCCTGTTGTGGTAGCCATGGGACTAATCGATAATGGCTGATAAAGTGATGTCTGGCTCAAAGGTGGGACAGTCAACTTTGGTCACCCTAATGGTTGAACAAGTTAGGTCTTTATTCTTTGGAGCGTAGAAGGTTGAAGGAGGACTTTATAGAGGTGTTTAAAATTATGAGGGCGACAGATAGAGTTGACGTGGATAGGCTTTTTCCATTGAGAGTGGGAGAGACTCAAACAAGAGGACATGAGTGGAGAATTAAAGGACAAAAGTTTAGGGGTAACATGAGGGGGAACTTCTTTACTCAGAGAGTGGTAGCTGTGTGGAACGAGCTTCCAGCAGAAGTGGTTGAGGCAGGTTCGATGTTGTCATTTAAAGTTAAATTGGATAGGTATATGGACAGGAAAGGAATGGAGGGTTATGGGCTGAGTGCAGGTAGATAGGACTAGGTGAGAGTAAGAGATCAGCACGGACTAGAAGGGCCAAGATGGCCTGTTTCCATGCTGTAATTGTTATATGGTTATATAGTTAATGAATAGTAACATAGAAAAATATTCCAATGGTTGTATTAATATAGAGCATCTTAATAATCATCACAGTGGCACACAACAGCATGCTCTTCCCAAGACGGCAAAGAACTGCAGAGAGTTGTGGACATAGACCAGCACATCATGGAAACCAGCCTCCCATCCACGGACTCTGTTGTTGCCTCAGGAAAGCACCCAGTATAATGAAAGACCTCTCCCCCACTCTGGATGGTCTTTATTCATCCCCTTCCCTTGAGCAGAAGATACTAAAGCTTAAAAGCAAGCACAACCAGGCTCAGAGACACTGTTATAAGACTCCTGAACAGACTTCTTGACCTCACAATCCACCCTATCGTGGCCCTTACACCCAATTGTCCACCTGCACCGCACTTTCCTTTGCAACACTAACTGTAACACCATACCGTATAGCATGGTAGTACA
Organism: Mobula birostris; assembly: GCF_030028105.1. Taxonomy (NCBI): domain Eukaryota; kingdom Metazoa; phylum Chordata; class Chondrichthyes; order Myliobatiformes; family Myliobatidae; genus Mobula; species Mobula birostris. Next base: position 61,368,552 of record NC_092378.1, on the reverse strand, counting down.
GTATAGTGGTTAGGGTAATGCTATTACAGTGTCAGTAACCCGGGTTCAATTCCCGCTGCTGTCTATAATTTTGTACATTCTCTTCATGATCGCATGGGTTTCCTCCGGGTGCTCCGGTTTCCTCCCACCTTCCAAAGATGTATGTACGGGTTAGTAGGTTAAATGGTCACATGAGTGTAATTGGGTGGCGCGGGGTTGTTGGACTGGAAGAACCTGTCACCCTGCTGTATGCCTAAATAAAACAAAAATAAACAAATAAACAAACAAACAAATAAATAACTAACTATTCAGCATTCTATTATTATTTGTATTACCTTGATGTATTTATGTTTTGAAATTATCTGTATCTCAGTACATGTGACTAATTACCAACTACACAGGACAGACCATCTGGCCCTCAGTATCTGGACTATCTTTGATGCCAATACAAGGTAACTCCATCTGCCTGTCCACCATCTGTATCTCTCCGTTCCCTGATGTTAGGGCCAAAAGTAAAGTACTCCCATAGCTAGTTGTGTTAAGTCTAGTGAAAGCATTGACCTATTCCAATTACCGTTCTTCCATATGTGCCATGTCCTGTGTCATGGGTGATCATGGTCTTCCCATGAGCGTAATTGTTCTTAGCAAATTTGTGCACAGAAATGGTTTGCCATTGCCTTTCTTCTGAACAGTGACTTTAAAAGACAGGTGACCCCAGCCATTTTCAATTTTCAACACTCTTCAGAACTTGTCTGCCTGGTGTCAGTGGTCACATAACCAGGACTTGTGAATAACCAGTTGCTTATACGACCATGGCTACATGTGACCCTGATGGTGGGAGGGGGGATGTCTAAGGAGGTGCTACACCTTGCCCAAGGGTGACCTGCAGGCTTGCGGAGGGAGGGAGCACCTTACACCTCCTTTGGTAGAGACGTATCTCCACCCTGACACCCAACTAAACATAATGTCTTTGAAATGTGGGAGGAAATCGAAGCACCCAGAGAAAACACACACAGGCATAGGAAGAACATACAAGGTCTTTAGAAACAGCGGTAGATTAGCTTTGAACTTAATCTAATCTAATCTATATGCTATAACTTATTTTAATTTCAGAAGGTCAAACTTGAAGGCAGGGTACAGGGTGAATGGCAGGATTCGTAGCAGAGTCGATGGATCTTGGGATCTCTGTCCAGAGTGGTTAAGAAACCGTATGGTGTGCTTTCCTTCATTTGTTAAAGGATTTAGTTGAAGAGCCATGAGGTCATGTTGCAGCTCTGTAAAACTGGTTGGACTACATTTGGATTATTACGTTCAATTCTGGTCACCTCATTATAGGAAGGATGTGGAAGCTTTAAAGAAGGTGCAGAAGAAATTTACCGGGTGTTGTTTGGATTAGCGAGCATGTTGAGGAGAGCTTGAATGAACTGGGGTTTTTCTTCTTAGAGTGAAGCAGGATGAGAGGTGACCTGATAGAGGTGTATAAGGTGAAAAGGGGCATAGACTGAGTGGACAGCCAGAGACATTTCTCCCCCAGAGCAGCAATGGCTAATACATCTTTTTAAGGTGAGCGGAGGAAGGTTTAGGGGAGGTTTTGAATACAGAGAGCGGTGGAGGGTCAAGTGCACTGCCGGCAAGGTGGTAGAGGCAGATACATTTGAGGCATTCTGTACATGGATATAAGAGAGAATGAGGGGTAATGGGCTGTGCAGCAGGGAAGTGTTAGATTGATCATGGAGCAGGTTTATATAGGCTGGCACAACATTGTGGGCTGAAGGGCCTGTACTGTGCTGTACTGTCCGGTGTTCGAGATTAAAATTAGACAAAGCAATGAGGCTTTGAGGTGATTGCAAGGTCATGATTGATCAAACGCGGAGGATGTAAGAGCTGTTCTCTATCAATGATATAACACTGATTTGTAAAGACAACCAGAGCAACTCTATTTACAAAATGATACCTTCCTTGTGCACACACATGACGTAACACTAACCAGGATGTACAAGACTGTTCAGTTCTCAGTACTCACATGAGACTTCTGTTACTCCAAATCCTTTGAGGTATCAAATCATCTCCTGAGAGAATTCCAAGCGAGTCAGAGTTTGTGTAAACTGAAAACACATCTTGAAAGCGAAGCATACTTAAGAGGAGAGTCTTCAGGTCTCACAGTCATTGCACAAACAGCATGTAAAATCAAAGCGAGACCAGTAACTTCTTGTACAGCCTCAAGTGATTTATCACAACCTAAGAGCGGAAATACATGATGTACAGCCTGTAAAATAAAAGCAGTACAAGCAATTATAAAGACACGTAAGACTACAAGGTTTTTAAAAACCTAAACACTCCGTCCTGACGAAGGGTCTCGGCCCGAAACGTCGACTGTACCTCTTCCTAGAGATGCTGCCTGGCCTGCTGCGTCCACCAGCAACTTTGATGTGTGTGGCTAAGACTACAAGATATAGGAGCAGAATTAGGCCATTCAGCCCATCAAATTTGCTCCACAAATTAAAGATACAGTACTCTGCAGAAGTCTTAGGAATATGTAGATATTTATATGTATATCTGTATCTATCTATACACACACACACACATATATATATATAAAGGGAGAGAGAGAGAGAGAGAGAGAGAGAGAGAGCTAGACTGTTTTGCTGCCACAAAAAAATAAATTTTGTGACATATGTGAGTGATGGTAAGCCTGATTCTGATTTGGGTCTCTATTGTGGACTGAGAGTGGGGAGGGGGCAGGGAGAGGGGAATCATGGTTGGGAAAAGGAGAAGAGAGAGTAGAGGGAGTAGGAAGCACCAGAGAGACGTTTTGTAACGATCAGGGAACCAATTGTTTGGAATCAAATGACCCTGTCTGGTGTCTCAGGGCTGGGTGTGTCTGCACCCGCACCAGCCCCACATGCCGCGGCACTCCTTCGCTACCACCTGTCCCACACCCCTCCAGTGGCACTCCACCCTGGCCATTCCCAACATCCCTTACTCTCGCCAGATCTACAAACTCGCTCTTTGCTCCACGTTGGCAAATACTGTACTGTGCAAAAGGTCTTAGGCACCCTAGCTATATACATGTGTCTAAGACTGCTCCATTGCTCAAGCAGGATTGATTCCTTTTCTAAACCATCCTCTCACCTTTCTATATAAAACTTAACCCCTTTCCCCATGAAGAACCTATCAATCTCTGTCTTCAATAAACCCAGTGACTTGGCTGCCACAGTCCTCACAAATTCCACATATTCAGCACCCTCTGTCTGAAGAAATTCCTCTGCATCTCAATTTTAAAGGAACATCCGTTTACTTCGAGGTGTGCTCTCAGACCCTCCACTCTCCTACTAGTGGGAGCATCGTCTCTACCTAGGCCTTTTGGTATCAGGTAAGTTTCAATTAGATTGCCCCTCAGCCTGCTGAACTCCTCTGAGCTCCAGAGAATCAAATGCCCCTCAAACGTTAAGGCTCCATTAGCAGTGGACATATTTGAATCGAGGTCATTTTTAGAAATGAAACAATATTTCACACATCTCAAACAGCTCTGGGAATCCTTGCACTTTGGGCTGTGAAGGATGTACAGCAGTTGTGGGTTAAAGGGCAAAACATGGAACATAGAATATGGAATGGCGCAGCACAGTACAGTACAGGCCCTTCAGTCTTTTAACTTACGCTAAGTCCAATCTAACCCTTCCCTCCTACATAGCCCTCTATTTTTCTATCATCCATTTGCTTGTCTAAGAGATAATCCTAATGTATCTGCCTCTACCGCCACCATAGTTGGTATCACAGCAGGTGTTCCATGTGTCCACCGCTCTCAGTGTAAAGAACTTACCTCTGATATCCCCTTTATACCTCCCTCAATCACTTTAAAATTACGCCCCCTCATCTTAGCTCTTTCTACCTTTGGGAGAATGTCTCTGGCTATCCACTTGATAGCCAGAGATCTCTTATCATCTTGTACATGTCTATCAAGTCATCCCTCATCCTCCTTTCCTCCAAGGAGAAAATCCCTAACTCACTCAAACTATCCTCAGAAGACCATGCCATCTAAGCCAAGCAGCATCTTGACAAATCTCTGAATCCTCTTTGAAGCTTCTACATCCTTTTTATGACCAGAATGGGGCATAATCTTCCAAGAGTGCAAATGTATTTCTGCAATACATGTATGGCAGAGTTATGTAGGGAAGTTCTCCTTGTTTATTATGGCATCTCCTGTGGACTGAGATTACTGCATGATGCTCCATCGAAAGCATTCTGTCTGGATTTATAGTGGCTTGGTATGGCAACTGTTCTGCAAGAAACTGCAGAGAGTTGTGGACACAGATCAGCACATCACAGAAACAAAACCCCCCTGTATGGAGTCTGTCGTGTATTTAATATTTTGATAATATTGGAGTAATGTTGTAAATATTTTGTCTGATTAAGTATTCTTTATTGTTTATATATGCACTGCATTTATATGTAGAAGTAAGTAAACAGCATATGTCATTATGCTACCACATCATATGTGCCTACCTCACTTAAAAGTAAAAGCAAAACTAAGACATGCACTCCCAGCTCCATGTTTCCTCTCAATTACTTTTATATTTTGGAGTTACAAAATATAACAGTGGTGATGAAATATTTTTAAATGAGCCTGAGATGACAACCTACCTCTTGAAGCGTAGCAAGACATCCAAGCAAAACAAAAAGGCTCAGCCCACTTCTTCACAAGAGCAGAAGACATTCGAGTTTAAAAAATGGCAGGAAATAGACAAATTCTAGGATTCATAAACAGTGAGATCCGTGGCTGGGTACATCAGAAAGATAGGTGCGTTCAATTGCACAAAAAATAACTGGGTTTTGTATACCGAGTGAATTGAACAGTATTTCGAAGCAAATTAAATAGACAAAGAGAAGTGAATGCCAATTTTGCTGTGTACATTGGATTTAAAGACATACAGTTTGTTTAGAAGTCTAACAGCTTCAACCAAACCAGCTGAAATGAGCTTTGCTGATATCATGAAAGTAATGCAGGAACATTTAGAACCAAAGCCATTGTTGATTGCAGAACACCTAGGTTTCATAAGAGGAGTCAAAAGGAAGGGGAGTCTATTTCAGCTTAAGTGGCTGAATTGAAAAGGTTGTCTGAGCATTGTCAGTTCAGTGACGGGTTGAATGGTCCACTGAGAGATTGTTTAAATTATGGAATCTTACAAGAAAGCATTCAAAAACATCTCCTAATTGAAGCTCAACTTACATTTAAAAGAACCATTGAAATAGTTGTATCAAAGGAAACAGCAGATGGAGACACAATTGAGTTGTAGTCAGGAATGAAAGTGAGCGTGAGGAAAATTGCAACATCTAACCAGAAACCTGCCTGTCCGAACAAATTGTGTTACCTTTGTGGCAGAAGGTCATGTACACCAGACCAACGCAGGTTTAAAGACAAAACTTGCAGAAAATGCAACAACGCAGGACACATACAAAGAGCATATTGCGGAGATAACATAAATGGACTGCACAGGGAAGAAAAAAGGATAAAAAGTTAAGACGAAGTTTCGAAAAGAGCACTGATCTACAGGCTGTTGATGAAAAACCTGATACTGATGGGAGTGACACAGGAATGAGTGGCCTGGAGATTTATAATGTGAAAACTAGCAGTAGACAAGCAATTTGGCTCACACCAGAAGTGAATAGCACATTAATTAAAATGGATTTGGACACTGGCTCGACTGTTTCAGTCACTTCACAAGAAGAGTTTTGACAGCATTTCAAAGATACTGAACTGAAAACTGTAAATATCCGGCTAAGAACATTAACTACAGAAAGACGTTTGTAAGGATGAAATACAACAACCAACAAACCACATTGGGCTTGTATGTGGTAAAACAGGAGGGCCAGCTTTGTAGGGACATGATTGGCTGAGACAATTACAACTCGATTGGAGATCCACATGCCACATCCCCTGTAATGGAGTCAACTGAAAACGAATTAAGGAAGTTACTGGATGATGCTACAGCAGTGTTCAGGGATAGCATTGGAAAACTTAAAAATATCGTGTTAAATGAAAATGCCACACCCAAGTTTTGCAAAGCCCTTACACTTTCTTACACCATCCGTGAAAAAGTAGCCAGCGAGGTAGATCTCATGGAGGCTGAAGGAATTCTTTCCAAGTTTCAGTGGAGTCCATGAGCAAAGCTAGTCATCCCAGTGGCCACGAAGAATGGGTCTATCAGGGTCTGTGGTTACAGTATGTTAAGGTCATCATCAACTCTGTACTGAAAATAGATCAATACCCTCTGCCCAGGATAGAGGATATCTTAGCTAACCTTTCTGGAGGAAAACACACCAGCAAAGTGGACTTAGCCTAAGCCTACCTACCGATGAGGATGGAAGGAGATGGATGGAAGTCCAAAGTGTTTCTCACCATCAACACTCACAAAGGGTTTTATTGCCATAATAGGCTTATTTTTGGAGTAGCATCTGTACCTGCACTCCGGGAGAAAGCTCTGGACCAGGTGATACAAGCCTGCCCAGGCATTCAGTCTTACTTGGATAACAAATAACATCTCAAATAGCTCAAAATAGTGATACAATGTAACACCCTGGGAAAGTGTTTTGAGGGGTTGGTGATGAAACTATCAACTCCTGCCTGAGAAGCAACTTGGATCCACTCCAATTTGTCTACTGTCACAATGGATCCACAGCAGATGCCATCTCACTGGCTCTTCACTCAACCATGGAACATCTGGACAGCAAAGATGCTTACTCAGGATACTCCTTATAGATTACAGCTGAGCGTTCAGCACTATCCTCCCCTCAAAACTAACCAATAAGCTTCAAGACCTTGGCCTCAGTACCTCCTTGTGCAATTGGATCGTCAATTTTCTCACTTGTAGACTCCAGTCAGTTTGGATTGGGAACAACATCTCCTCCACCATCTCCATCAACACAGGTGATGCTTAACCCCCTGCTCTGCTAGCTTTACACTTATGACTGTAAGGCTAAGTACAGGTCCAATGCCATATTTACATTTGCTAATGACACCACTGTCATTGGCCAACTCAGAGGTGGTGACTGCCTTTCTTTTCCTTATCCCAACTTTGCTGACACAGCGATCAAATAGAATTTTTAATCATGGCATTATCTCACCTTTATGCAAAGGTACCACTACACTTATATCCCGAATTTTAAGTGATTGCTCGGCTAGAATGCCTGTCACCATGTTTCCTTCAACCCCAGTGTGGACAGTGATCCATTAGAAATTAATGCACAAACCCTGACCCTGCAGCCACAGCAGATCTTGTCCAATCTCAAGAAGAATGTCTGGCTTATGGTTTGAAATATTTGCCTTAATAGATCTCAAAACCGAGAATGAATCAGAGCATGGAAGAACATAATCACAGTGTACTTAGTTGACCCATTCCAAGGCTAATATGCTAACAACCATCACATAAGAGAACACTGATACTTTGTCTGATAATATTTCTCAATAGTCACCTGAAACTTTGGAACGTAAACAGAAACACCTGAAGAACCTGTCTCTGGATCTTTTGTACCATCTGTATAGATATTCAAGAGGCCATAACATCTGCCTTGCATATATTGCTGAACATCTTTACTAAGATAGGTGGAGTTGTGGATAATGAAGTAGGTTTTCAAAGCTTGCAGACCACATAGAAGAGTGGGCTGAAAGATGGCAGATGGACTTTAATGCTGATAAATGTGAGGTACTACATTTTGGTAGGACTAATCAAAATAGGACATACATGGTAAATGGTAGGGCATTGAAGAATGCAGTAGAACAGAGGGATCTAGGAATAACGGTGCATAGTTCCCTGAAGGTGGAATCTCATGTGGATAGGGTGGTGAAGAAAGCTTTTGGTATGCTGGCCTTTATAAATCAGAGCATTGAGTATAGGAGTTGGGATGTAATGTTGAAATTGTATAAGGCATTGGTAAGGCCAAATTTGGAGTATTGTGTACAGTTCTGGTCACCAAATTATAGGAAAGATGTCAATAAAATTGAGAGAGTACAGAGAAGATTTACTAGACTGTTACCTGGGTTTCATCTCCTAAGTTACAGAGAAAGGTTGAACAAGTTAGGTCTTTATTCCTTGGACCGTAGAAGGTTGAGGGGGGAACTTGATAGAGGCATTTAAAATTATGAGGGGGATAGATAGAGTTGATGTGGATAGGCTTTTTCCATTAAGAGTGGGGGAGATTCAAACAAGGGGACATGAGTTGAGATTTAAAGGGCAAAAGTTTAGGGGTAACATGAGGGGTAACTTGTTTACTCAGAGAGTGGCAACTGTGTGGAACGAGCTTCCAGCAGAAGTGGTTGAGGCAGGTTCGATGTTGTCGTTTAAAGTTAAGTTGGATAGATATATGGACAGGAAAGGAATGGAGGGTTATGGGCTGAGTGCAGGTCGGTGGGACTGGGTGAGAGTAAGAGTTCAGCATGGACTAGATGGCCTGTTTCTGTGCTGTAATTATTATATGGTTATATATCCTGTGCCACTGATATATAATCACTCATCATCCTAATCTTTTCCTAAAGGCCTGAGTCAACCACAGACAAAGGAAAAACGATGGAGGAGTGACAAAAAGGGGTACACTGCGACCATATTCCACACAAAACAAGCCAAGATTTTGTGCTCATACATTTTCCATCCACCCAAAACTGCAGACCTTACAAATACAGTGCTCCTGACACTCTACTAATGTTGCCAATACTGGATGACCAACTTTATGTCCTCTTACACTAACCCAGTAAATCATTGCTAACTGTAACCTACACAGCTGTAAAGGCTCTTCACCCATTTCTACCAGTAATGCCGAAATTGGGGATGATTTAATAGCACCACAGCCAATGTTCTCTCTGAATGTTCTTACTGCCTCACTGACCAGCCATTGCTCTATGTAGGAAACTTTGACATGGCCTGAAAACAACGCAGCATTTTAAATGTTTAAATGCTAAGAAAATTCTAGCTGCACAGCAACAAAGGCTATGAACACAGAAGCATTTCAGGTACTCCGTGGCTGTGCACCCGCACGACTTAGAAGGAACAGTGCCAACATAATCTCGATGTTTGAGCTTGAATTTGATCTAGATCACTGGTGAAGCTGACCCATAAGCAACATATCCATAATCAAAGACAGATATGATTAAAGCAATATTCATTTGTTTAAGTGGCATCCTACTCCCACCTCAATCCTACCCAACTAAACACCTGAGCACATTAAGGGCTTTTTCACACTTCTCTAGAATTTTATTCACATGGACCTTTCACGTTAACCTTGAGTCCACCCACATACCTAGAAACTTTACTATTGACTCTTGTTTAAAAGGTTTTCCATAACTTGAAATCAATTGTGGGTGTAATGTTACTTTTAGAAAAATCAAATAGCTTGAGTCTTTGCAACAGAAAATTTAAACCCTCAACGACGTCCCCATTCCTCTACTCCATTAATAGCAGCCTGTATTTTCCTAACTATATCATTCATATTCCTGCTGTCTTCCACAGTACACTGTCATCAACAAATAACAATTTGGAAATGTCTGAGCCAACATTTGAGGAAATATTAAATAGACTGACTCATTTTGAGAGTCAGAAACTGCAACCTTCTCCCCACCATACAAAACTGGTAATATAAGCTTTCTAAATCCTCCATGTTCTGTATCAAACCACGAAAACTTCCCCTATCCAGACCTCTTTCCTAATGCTATCACAGTACATTCCCCAATACATTTTATTTGCCCCTCGCATGACTTTTCCAGCTATGGTTTGAGATTTTTTATGAAAGGTAAATAGGATAACACTGCCTGACTTTCCCTAAAGCTTCATTCAGACCCTTCACAGCTCTTTTACATTCATCTGTCCAACAGGAAACAGCTTTCCCTTTAATATCTCCCGGCGATCTGGGAGTTGATTCCTTTGCTAGTGAACTCAGTACAGAGCACAAGGTATTATTGCTCAGCTCGATATCCTCCAAGGCTAAATGATCAGGAAATCTACTTTCATATAAATCATCAAATACATACAATTTGCCTTTTTAGAATTCCACCCAGGGATATGAGAACCTTTCCTCTGATACACATCAATTCCCATTGTACAGATAATGGGAAAATGCTACTCCCCACTGTTGTATCACAATACACTTCCTAGTTACACAGCCTTGCTGTATCCTCAGATACCAATGGAATGTCTATATCACAAACAGCATTGTTAAATAGAGTTATCCTTGGACTCTTACCAGCTTTCAAACACAGCAAATACTTTTCCTCCAGAAAGTCTTCCACCACCATCCCCTTCACATTTGTATCACTAATAGCACCATGAGCATTAAAATCCCCACATCATAAACCCTTACTTCTCCCATTCCCTCCCACACTTTTCAATATATCAGGTGTTGGGATTTCACAGGTTCCTTCGGGTTGTTATAGCCGGGGGTGGTAATAGGGACAAGCTCCCACTACCTATTAAGTGCTCCCAATGTCGTGCACCTCAAATAGCCTCTGACAACCAAGTCCAGCTTCTGGCCTTCATGTGTGGCTTAGTCTCTAAGCCCAGCAGAAGCATTTCTACCGATAGGAGAAGGGGAAAAGGCGGGTTACTGGTGTCTTAAAATCAGTTGCTTTGGTTAGCTGTGGTTGGCAGCTCATCTAGAAGAAGGAAAACTCTGATCTCAAACCTCTGCTGCCTTGCGGCTATACCCAGTTATGGGGAAAGCTTCGGGAGTAAACCTCAAGGGAAAAATCCGGAGCTGGGTTCAACGCTGACTGGTAGCTCCTGTGACGCTGCTGGTACCAAACTCTATCGGTTCTCTGTCATTCCTTTGGGTTCATCAGCTGCGTGGAGAGGGGGAGCTTGCTACATGGGCTACAGCTTGCTCTCCATATCGTACTGCCCTGGCTTGCAAGTCTAGACAGCAATATCCATGGTCAAGTCTGACCAATGGAGGCCTCAGACAGGCTTTCACGTGGTTTATCTGTATTTTACTATTCTTTTACATGTGCAGGAAGTGTGTCCAGCTCCTGACAGAACATACTTTAGCTCTGGATCTGTGCATGGATTCACTTTGGAGCATCTGTGGTGCTGAGAGTGCTTTTGATAGCATGTTTAGTGAGTTAGACACACTATAATTTAGAATTTAAGGAAAGATGTTGCTGTTTGTAAATTGGGTGTAGTGCTGATTACACAGACTGATATGTCGGTCTATGAACATTTTGGGAGGGGGATACTTAAGTTACCTTCCCATCCTTCTCCTTCATCTTCTGTGCTCCTGTTTTACAATAGAACTTCTCCAAGGATTGTCTTCTTGTCATGAAGGAGAGGCAAGTGAATTCCTGAGATCCATGCCTTCTGGAGCTTAGCTGCTGGTAGGCTCACCCATAGTGATAGGGGAAGTTTCTAGACAAGGAACAACCAAGAGCTCAGCGATGGAGCTGGCAGAAAATGATGACACATCACGACAGTGGTGAAAGTGGAGGACGGCTGCAGCCGTGAAGAGTCCTCAATCATCTTGCACTCCATGCCACTGGAGCCGTGTGGAGGCTGCCCATGCATCCGCCTCCCTACGTTAACACAATCATATGCAGGGAATAACCCCTGGGGAGGACATCATACTCGACCGGAGTAATGCCAGCGGAAGTGGTAGATGTGCACTCAGTTGTAACACCGAAGAGAAATTTGGATCGGTGTTGTATGTAAGTGAGAGAGATATGGAGGGCTATAGTCAGGTGCAAATAGATGAGACAAGGTTGGCAGAGACTAGATGGGCTGAAGGGCCTGTTTCTGCAAAGTACTGCTGTGTGACTCTATTTCTAAGACCTGAGTGATCTGGGGCATCAAAGGCTGCAGGGTCAAGTAACACCTCTCAAGACAGTAGTTGGCATGACTAATGGTGCTAATGATGGTGTGACTGATGGTACTAATGATGGTGAAAATGATGGGGTGACTGATGGTGCTAATGATGGGGCAACTGCTGGTGCTGATGATAGCATGACTGATGGTGCTAATGATGGTGTGCCTTATGGTACTAGTGATGGTTTGATTGATGGTGCTAATGATGGGGTGACCATTAGTTTGACTGATGGGGTGACTGATGGTGTTAATGATTGTGCGACTGATGGTGTTACTGGTGGTGCTAATGATGGGGTGACAGATGGTGCTAATGATGGTGTCACTGATGCTGCTAATGATGATGTGACTGATGGATCTAATGATTGTGTGACTGATGGTGCTAATGATGGGATGACTGATGGTGCTAATGATGGGGTGACTGATTGTTTGACAAATGGTGCTAATGATGGTGTGACTGCTGGTGGTAATGATGGGGTAATTGACGGTGCTAAAGATCGTGTGACTGATGATGCTAATGATAGTATGACTGTTGGTGCTAATAGTGGGGTGATTGTGCTAAAGATGGTATGACTGTTGGTGCTAATAGTGGGGTGATTGTGTTAATAATGGTGTGACTGATGGTGCTAGTGATGGGGTGACTGGTGTTGCTAGTGATGGTGTGACTGATGGTGCGAATGATGGAGCGACTGATGGTGCTAATGATGGGGTGACTGATGGTGCTAGTGATGGGGTGACTGATGTTGCTAGTGATGGTGTGACTGATGGTGCTAATGATGGAGCGACTGATGGTGCTAATAATGGTGTGACTGATGGTGTGGCTAATGGTGCTAATAATGAGGTGACTGATGGTTTGACTGATGGTGCTAATGATGGGGTGACTGTTGGTTCTAATGATGGTGTGACTGGTGGTGCTAATGATGGTTTGACTGATGGTGCTAATGATGGGGTGACTGTTGGTGCTAATGATGGTGTGACTGGCAGTGCTAATGAAAGTGTGACTGAGGATTTGACTGATGGTGCTAATGAAGGGGTGAATGATGGTTTGACTGATGGTGATAATAATGGGGTGACTGATGGTGCTAATGATGGGGTGACTGATGGTGCTAATGATGAGGTGACTGATGGTGCTAGTGATGGTGTGACTAGCGGTGCTAATGATGGTGTGACTGATGGTGCTAATGGTGGGGTGACTGATGGTGCTGGTGATGGTGTGACTGATGGTGCTAATGATTGTGTGACTGATGGTGCTAATGATCGGGTGACTGATGGTGCTAATGATGATGTGACTGATGGTGCTAATGATTGGGTGACTGATGGTGCTAATGCATCAGAGTGGAACAATACATCAGTAAGCAGCCAACCAAGAGCAAGAACTGCATACCTTTTATTTTCTAGATTCAGAGTGTCATAGAAGACTACAGCACACAGGAACAAGCCCTTCAGTCCATCTGAACTATTTTCCTACCTAGTCGCATTAACCTGCACCCAGAGTGTAACCCATACCCCTCCATCCATGTACGTATCCAAATTTCAGAAACTCAATCCCACATCCACCACTTGTGCTAGCAGCTCGTTTCACACTCCCACCACTCTCTGGGTGAAGAAGTTCCCTCTTAAACATTTCACCTTTCACCCTTAACCCATGACCTCTAGTTCTAGTCTCACCGAACCTCAGTGAAAAAAGCCAGCTTGCATTTACCTTCTCTATACCCCTCATAATTTTGTATTGCTCTATCAAATCTCCCCTCATTCTCCAATGCTCCAGGGAATAACGTCCTAACCTATTCCACCTTTTCCTATAATTCAGCTGCAGATACAATTTCCTGACCAGTTTATACACTCTTCTGCGGTCAGGAATGTTCAGTCTGCACTCAGTTTCTAATTTCCTTTGTCTACACTCTGTAACCACAGGGCTCTACAGCCAGCACAGATGCCAATACATGCTCAGAAGAAGTTCTGCCTTCCACTTGAGTAGGAAATTACAACTTTCAGGTTGAGCAAACGGAAGCATCCCACTAAGACATCAGCCTCCTTTAGACATGCAGCCAGATGGGAAAAATTATCTCTTGAATGGAATCCTTGTAATTTAGCTGTTCCATTCCTCCTGGTTTGCATTTATTGGACACCAAACAGTCTTTTTGTGTAGTAGTTGACATAACATGGTAATAGTGGCAGCAATCGAGGTTTGATTCCCACTGCTGTCTGTAAGGGGTTTGTACATTCTCCCCGTGATCGCGTGGGTTTCCTCCGGGAGCTCCGGGTTCATTCCAAAGGCATATGAGTGTTAGGGTTATTACATTATGCTGGTGCCAGAGCACGGCAACACTTGTGGACTGCCTGCAGCACATCCTCGGACTGTTTTGGTCGATGACACAAGCAACGTGTTTCACTGTGTGATTCAATTTTAAAAGACAATTGCCAAGGTGCATCGATAGGAATGGTTTAGAGCAAGCTTCCCAGCCTGGGGTTCACAGACTATAAGACGTAGGAGTAGAATTAAGCCATTCAACCCATTGAGTCTGATCCGCCATTTAATCGTGGCTGATCCTTTTTTTTAAATGGCAGGAGTATGGTAGGGTTATTGGTAGGGATCCATGGCATAAAAAAAATTGTGAACCCCTGGTTTGGAGGGATATGGGTCAAATGCAGATAAACGGGACTAACTAGGCTAGCTGGGCCGAAGGACCTGTGTCCAATCTGACCCCTGCTGACGCCTCATGACTAGTTGGCAATTATTTGAAAGGCTGGAGGTATTTTTAAAAATATTTATTTGGAGATACAGGACAGCAGGGTACCAGGCCTTTCTGGGTCAACGCGCCTCTGCTTCCCCATGTCACCCATGTGACCAATTAACCGAGTAACCCTTTGAAACATAAAAGGAAAATGAAGCAACCCACATGGTCACGAGGAGAACGTACAACCTCCTTACAGACGGCGGCAGTGAAACTGAACCAATACTCATACTGATATGCTGTTACCGGGACTTGAAGATCTGAATTGCAGGGAAAGGTTGGATATGTTAGGACTGCAGTACAGAAGAATAAGGGGAGATTTGATAGAGGAGTACAAACTGATGAGGGGTATAGATAGGGCGAATGCAAGCAAGGTTTTTCTCCTCAGCTTGTGTGAGAATAGAACTAGAGGTCATAGGTTCAAAGGTTGAAAGGTACATTTAATGTCAGAGAAATATATACAATATACATCCTGAAATGCTTTTTCTTCGCAAACATCCACGAAAACAGAAGGGTGCCCCACAGAATGAATGACAGTTAAATGTGAGAACCCCAAAGTCCTCCCCAGGTCCCCTCCCTCCCATGCGTAAGCGGGAGTGAACAACGATCCCCTTCCCCCCACCAGCAAAATAAAAGCATCAGCACTCGCCACCGAGCACTGAAGCGTGAGCAAAGCAATAGCAAAGACACAGACTTGCAGTTACCCCAAAGACTTCACGTTTCACCCGGTATACGACATACCACAGGCTCTCTTTCTCCCCAATAAGGGATAAGGAGGTGCCTCTGGTTTAGGGTGAAAGGTGAAATATTTGAGGGGAATCTGAGGAGGACCTTCACTCAGAGGGTGGTGCAAGTGTGGGACGGAAGTGGTAGACATCGGTTCAATTAATTTAAGAGAAGTTTGGATAAGTACACGGATGAGAGAGGGACAGAGGGATATGATCCACTCGAAGGTAGATGGGACTAGGAGAAGGCCGGGCCACCCACGGACTAGAAGGGCCAAAGGGAGCCAACGAACTATGCCATTCTAAGTTTCTCTTATTCCTCACATAGTTCTATCCATTTTAATCAGCTTTACCTCTCCAGTGGGTATGTCACTATTGACCAATACTTCACCGAATCCAGAAACAGGAGATCTTTTAGTTTGTTGCTCTCTTGACGCTTCAGCACACAAATCAGCTACTGAACGTTCTACGTAGCAATGGTGTCTATACTTCCAAAGTTACTTTTCAAAGTGTACTGAAATATCAAATTCAAAGTTGAGGTGTCATGATATGCATTGACAATGATGGAACCCAAGTGTAGAGGAAAGAAGTCTCCAATGCAGAGCCGGCGACCAGAATTTATTCATTAGAACTTCAACAGAACATCAGAGGCTCGGCCAAGCAGTGTCGCAAGATGTGACTTTCTCCAAACTGCAGCCCTGTGATTAACGCTGATTGGGCTTCTGCTTAAATAGCACAATTAACATGGAATCCCCAAATCTATCAAAATAAATTTAACAAGTTTAAACAGAAAGCACCAGGAGCCCACATTACAAAGAGTAAATCCCTCGAGAAAAACACAAGGAATGATAAATGACTCGCGTATACAACAACCAGTTCAGGTGCTCTAAAAACCACGGAGTCCAGTGCTCTCCGGCGCCCCGCAAAGGCCAGAAGAACACACTGCACGAGGTTATCAAAGTCAAGTTTATTGTCAAGTGCAGGTATGTACAAGGGCAATTAAGAACTTACTTGCATCAGCATCCCATTCATGTAGCATCTGCTTCTCAAGAAAACAAAATGAACCGCAAATTAAATGCAACACACACAAAATGCTGGTGGAACACAGCAGGCCAGGCAGCTTCTATAGGAAGTGGTTCTATCTCTTCCTATAGATGCTGCCTGTCCTGCTGCGTTCCACCAGCATTTTGTGTGTGTTGCTTGAATTTCCAGCATTTAATTGCACAAATTAAATGCACTTTTTTTTTATAAGGAAGAGCACAATTAAAACAAAAGGAAGTCCATTGCAGTGCAAAGTTCTCAGAGGTTGCCATTCTAAGGTAATTAGCATTGTGCAGATTGGTACAGGAACTGCATGTTTCATGAACGTGGTGGTGTGGGACCTCGGGCTTCTGTACCTCCTGCCTGATGGTAGCCATGAGAAGATGGCACAGCCTGGATAGTGCCAATCTTTGATGGATGGCAGTAGCTCATGTCAATGCTACCGATGGAGAGAGAGTGCCTGTGATGTATTGGGCTGATTCCACCACTTTCTGCAACTTCTCACGTTCTTGCACATTTGAATTACTGTGTCAGACCATGATGAAACCAGCCATAGCATCCTGGAATCATAAGAGCATAAAATGTAGGAATAGAATTAGGCCATTTGGCCCATTGAAACTGTTCTGCCATGCCTGATTTATGTTCCACCTCAGCACCATTCTCCTGCCTTCTCCCTGCAATCTAGGCACTCTTACTAAATAACAATGTATCAACCTCTGCTTTAAATATACCCAATGTCTTGGCCTCCACACCCATGGATTCCACAGACTCATCACCCTCTGGCTAAAGAAATTCCGCCTCATCTCTCTTTTAAAGGGATGTCCCTCTATTCTGAGGCTGTGTCCTCTGGTCCTAGACTTTCTCACTGTTGGAAATATTCTCTCCCTGTCCACTCTAACCAGGTTTTTCAATAGTCAATAGGTTTCAATGGGATCCCGCCTCTCTCTTCCAAACTCCAATGAATACAGGTGCAGAGCCATTAATAGCTCCTTGTGCATTAAGCCTTTCATATGTAAACCTCCACTGGAGCCTCTCCAATTCCAACACATCCTTCCTTAGATACAAGGCCCAAAACGACCACATACCTATGATCTATATCCCAAATCATTAAAGATTTTAGAGCAATGTATGGACGTACAGAGAGGTGAGACACAGAAGCCATCCCTTCAACACACCATGCCAACCTTTTCCCTATATAATCCCACTTTCCTACACTCGAGCTCTGCCCTGCCTATTTTAGTGTCTATCGAAAGGTCTCTAATCAATGCTGAGCTGGTGGTCTGTGATGACACATCACACTGGAGGAAGACTGCAGCAGTGAGTGTCCACTGTCATTTTCCACAGTCCCCATCCCCATTCAATTCCACTAGACCTCACCCCGATCTGTCAAGGAATATGTGGTTACTGCCCGTGCATCAAACTCCCCACATTAAACAAAGTCATGCATGGTATTCTCCACTAGGGGAATCCACCCCAACATCGAGGAGAGAGTAAGTGGATCCTGGATTGGCTAATACAGCCACTAGATGACCCTCCAACAGACAAACCCTTCAGAGAACATCATACTCAACTCGAGTGATCGAACTATTACTACCTTAAAAGTAGTGACTGCATCTCCACCTCCCCTGGCAGCAAGTTCCAGATATCAAACACTCTCTGTGTGAAATTACCACTCAAATCCACTTTAAAGCTCTGTCCTCTCGCTTTGAACCTTTACTTTTTGATACCCTTGCTCTGAGCAAAATCTTTTGACAATCCACCCTATGTATGAATCTTATAATCTACAGTAGATCTACACCCCTCAGTCTCCTTCACTCCAGGGAAACGCAATTCCTTTTTTCTTCATTTCAAGTTCCTTCTGAAAGTTAATATGATGTGTGTTTATTTGCATTGATGTCCCTAACATGTCACCGATTGAGGCTTATGGCAGACTTCATTTAAATTTCAGTTCCTGATTGCTTACTCTTCGCCAGACACTCCAATCTAGTCAAAAGTTGTGGTATCGCAATATCCAGCTGTGGATCTTTAAACTTAGTTCCAGGCTGAGCTATCCGACAGCTGTGTGTAATAAACGATACATTCTTAATCATTTTTTCAATTCCAACTATGCAAGCATTTGCATTCTGAATGTATATGATCAGTTGGGTTAGCGAAAACAGGGTTAATGCTAGAAGCTATACACAGCTTGCTAATGATAAACTTTCAACCAGCAACATTTTTATATTAACGTGGTTCTTGTGGTTTTCTGCTTGGAGATCAGTGCTAGGGGTGCCCATATTTAATATATTCCCTGAGCAATGTGGGAATGGGTCAACAGAAAATATGTAAAAGGTACAAAGGCATACTAGTGTGATTTTAAGGAGAAGGCACTGCCCTGCACTGTGCTCTCCATTGAAGAATGAGCAACTCCTGTATCAACTCCACGGAGGCTTTCCCGCTTTACAGGCCAACCGCCTGAAGCAGTGCGCAGGCTTTCATTCGAGGCAACGGGGCTGAAAGGGAAGTGCGGCACTCAACCAGAAACAACTGCTGAATCTCATCTTGTGGCAGTGTTGCTGGAAGCTCAAAGGAGACAAAGGACCGAAAGGTGGGGATGGAAGTTCAGAGAATCTACAGATGCTGGAAATCCAGGGTAACGCAAAATACTGGGGAAGATCAGCAGGTCTGATGAAGGGCCTTGGCCCGAAATGTCAATTGGTTATTCCCTCCCATAGATGCTGTCTGACCTGCTGAGTTCCTCCAGTACTTTATCTGTGTTACTGAGGATGTAGTTTTATGCATTTAAGGCTCTGCAGATTGTAATATCTCACAGAACAGAGTCTTCAATCCGGAACAACACACACAAGACGCTGGAGGACCTCAGCAGGTCAGGCAATGTCTATGGAGTGGAAGGGCGACAAAGGTTAGGGGGACAAGGCAGGAGAGTGGGGTTGAGAGGGACAATAAATCAGCCATGATGGAATGCTGGAGCAGAATCAATGGGCTGAATCGCCTAATTCTGCTCCCACGTCTTATAAACTCGATATTTTAAGCCAGCACCCTTCATCAGGAGTGAAAAGGAAGGCAGGGGGAGGGATATGAGTACAAGCTGGCAGGTAATATGTGAGACCAGGTGAGGGCGATGATGAGTGGGAGGGGGAGAAGGTTTTGAGAGGGCTTGATGTAAGAGGCTGGGAGTTGATAGGTGGAAGGGGTAAAGGCTGCAAAGGACTCTGATAGCGGAGGAGAGTAGACCATGGAGAAAGAGAAGGAAGAGGGGCAGCAGAGGGAGGTGATGAGCAGGTGAGGAGAAGAGAAAAGGTGAAAGGGGAACTAGAATGGAGAATGAAGAAGATACTAGGGTGAAGGGGGAGAATTTACTGGAAGTTAGAGAAATCAATGTTCATGTTGCCAGGTTGGAGGCTACCCAGAAAGAATCTTCCAAAGGACCAGGAGGTCCTCAATAAGATAAATTGTACAGATATTTCAAATCAGACATAAATAAAGAAAAGTAAGTGTGGGAAGCTGGTCAGGGAACCGTGGTGGAAGTGGGCGTGGTTAACTTCAGAACAAAGCCTTACACATGCTCAATCTACAGTACTTTATTCACACTTGCTGTTTCCCAATCTTCCTCCAAGCTGAAAGCGATAGACTGAACAGGTTTGGACTTCATTCCCTGGAGTGTAAGAGAATGAAAGGAGATTTGATCGAGGTATACACAATTATCAGGGGTATAGACAAGGCTTTTTCCACTGAGGTTGGGTGAGACTAGAACTAGAGGTCATGGATTAAGGGTGAAAGGTGAAACGTTTAAGGGGAATATAAGTGTGAATTTCTTTACTCAGAGGACAGTGAAAGTTGGAATGAGCTGATAGCAGAAATGGCAGGTGTGAGGTCAAGAGAAATGTGGATAGGTACATGGATGGGAGGGGTATGGAGGGCTGTGGTATGGGTGCAGATTGATTGGGACTTGGCAGTATAATAGTTTGGCATGGGCTAGATGGGCTGAAGGGCCTGTTTCTGTGCTGTGGTGTTCTATGACTCTGATGGGGTGAAGATCCCTTCAGAAGGGCTGTGCTTGTGTTACATGTTGTTTCTTGTACAGAGGTCAAAGCAGAGCATGGAATACTGTGGTCTGGAGCGTATATATTGCTGCGATATATTGTTGAGTTGTATAAGTCATTGGTGACGCCGTACTTACAATAATATTTACAGTCTGGTCACCCTGTTATAAGAAAGACATGATTAAACTGAAAGGCGTGTAGACCATAAGACTATTAGGAGTTACAGATCAGAATTAGGCTATTCAGCCCTTTGAGTGTGTTCTCTATTCCATTATGACTGATTTATTATCCTTCACAAACCCATTCCCCTGCCTTCTCCCCGTAACCTTTGACACTGACTGTACAGGACACTTACGAGGATGTTGCCAGGTAAGGTTACCAACTTTCTCACTCCCAAATAAGGGACAAAAGTAGCAGTCAAATACAGGACACTTGTGTCTACCCCGAGAAAGACTACCATGACTATGAAGCCTTGCGTGGGCACCCGTGTGCGCATGCATGTACGTGCCGATTTTTTTTCTAAAAAATCGGTTTTGGCTTAATCTTCCCGATTCTGCTTTTACTATATGTTAGTGTCATTTTAGGTCTTATGTGTTATTTGGTATGACTTGGTAGGTTATTTTTTTGGGTCTGGGAACGCTCAAAAAATTTTCCCATATAAATTAATGGTAATTGCTTCTTCGCTTTGCGCCATTTCGGCTTACGGACGATTTCATAGGAACGCTCTACCTTAGCGGGAGAAATACGGGACAAGGCCAGTCCCGTACGGGACAAACCAATTGAGCCCAATATACGGGATGTCCCGGCTAATACGGGACAGTTGGCAACCCTGTTGCCAGGACTAGAGGACCTAAGTTACAGTGAGAGGTTGGCTAGGCTGGGTCGTTATTGAAGAATGAGATATGACCTTATAGAATCATTTAAAATTGAGAGGCAGGGATAAGGTTGTTGTTCCTTTCCGTACCTTATGGTACATCTGATGGCAACCTTGCCCTTTCTTTACCATTTTGTCTGTTTTTTTATGAGGCCGAATTGCTTGCTCGACGCTCAACCTAGCACGGATGGAAAGCGGGCAAGGAGCTGGCTGGATTTGAAACCATGACCACTCACCTTGAAGCCCAGTTCTGATGCCACTACACCACTAGCTGGGTCAGTAGGGTGGATAGTAACACTTCTTTCCCCAGGGTAGGGGAGTTCAAATCTAGGGTGCATAGGTTTAGGATGAAAGGGGAAAGATTTGAAAGGGGCCCGAGGACAACTTCTTCACTAGTTAATATAAGGAATGAGCTGATGGAGGAAGTGGTTGAGGCAGATACAATAATATCATTTGAGAAGCACCTGGACAGGTACAATAGTATCCCTTGAGAAGCACTTGGAGGAGTGAGATTCAGAGAGATGTGGGCTGAACGCAGGAAAGTGGGACCAGCTGGGTGGGCAACACACTGAAAGGGTCCGTATCAGTGCTGTAAAACACCTTCAGAAAGATACGTGCATTGGAAAGGTCTGAAAGGATATGGGCCAAATGTGGGGAAATGTGACCAACTCAGCAAGATAACTCAATTGGTGGGGAGTAATTGGGCCAAAAAGCCTGTTTCTAATCTGTGTAAAACTGACTTTGTGCGGGTCGCTCTGGGGCAAGGAAAGCAAGTCAAGTCAAGTCACTTTTAATCACTATTTCGACCATAACTGCTGGTACAGTACACAGTAAAAATGAGACAACGTTTTTCAGGACCATGGTGCTACATGAGACAATACAAAAACTGCACTGACCTACGTAAAACAACACAAAAACTACACTAGACTACAGACCTAACCAGGACTGCATAAAGTGCACGAAACAGTGCAGGCACTACCATAAATAATAAACAAGACAGTAGGCACAGTAGAGGGCAGTAGGTTGGTGTCAGTCCAGGCTCTGGGTATTGAAGAGTCTGATGGCTTGGGGGAAGAAACTGTTACATAGTCTGGTCATGAGAACCTGAATACTTTGGTGCCTTTTGCCAGATGGCAGGAGGGAGAAGAGTTTGTATGAGGGGTGCGTGGGGTCCTTCATAATGCTTTGTGGATGTAGCGTGTGGTGTAAATGTCTGTAATGGCGGGAAGAGAGACCCGGATAATCTTCTCAGTTGACCTCACTATCCGCTGCAGGGTCTTGCGATCCGAGATGGTGCAATTCCCGAATCAGGCAGTGATGCAGCTGCTCAGGATGCTCTCGATACATCCTCTGTAGAATGTGGTGAGGATGGCGGGGTGGGAGATGGACTTTTCTCAGCCTTCGCAGAAAGTAGAGATGCTGCTGGGCTTTCCTTGCTATGAAGCTAGTATTGAGGGACCAGGTGAGATTCTCCACCAAGTGAACACCAAGGAAAAAGCAGGATATTCCCCACCCTAAAAGGGACCTCACAAGATTCCCAATGCCAATTTGGGATCTGCCCAGTCCTCTTAACAGAGAATATAGAATAGTCCAGTACAGAACCAGCCCTTTGGCCCACTCAGTCTACTCCAAGATCAATCTAACCCGTCCCCCTATAAAGCACATGACCCTCGAAGTGCATATCCAAGAACTTTTTAGATTTCCCTATTGTATCAGCTTCTACTACCACCCCTGACAGTGTATTCCTTTCACCTACCACTCTTTGTGTTAAAGAAAACTATCTCTGACATCTCCCCCAAACCTTGCTCCTCTCTCGTTAACCTGATGTCCTCTGGGATTAGCCATTGCTGCCCTTGGGATAAAAGCCCTGGATGGTCTCCTTGTCTACGTCTCTCAGAATTTCATATATCTCTGTCAAGTCTTCTCTCATCCTCCTTTGCTACAAAGAGAAAAGCCTTAGCTCGCTCAAGCTTTCCTCATAAGCTTCACAAGTGAAGAGAAACCACATATGGAAGATAGTCTCACAGAGTCAGGAGTGGTAGCCAGCGTGACAGTGTTTATGTGTCCAGGGTACCCTATGCACTCGTACCCCAGGCACCTGCAGGACCCTGAAAGAAGACTGCAGAGTTTGTAAACCTTGCGCAGTCCCCAGTCTCCAGCAGCCTCTCAATTTTCATTCAAATCCTATCACGTGGCATGGGAAATCTAGGCGCTGGTCGGGCCAGCTTCTAGGTATGAATCTTTGGTTAGTCATTCTGCGATTTTGGTCCACGCATTGCCTCAGGGGATCTGGTCCACATGTGTCAGCAATCAAACTCTGCTGCGATGCTGTCTGAACTTGTAATTCATCATCCAAACAGTCTCCAGGGTTTACATCGTACTGCCTTTAAAAGTGGTATGTTAGACTAAGAGCCAAAATTACAAGCCCAGAGTTTTTTTTGTTTCTGGCAGTTATCAATGAGTTGTGGCCAGGTTAACTATGTAAACCACCCTGCCTAATGCATGTTAGTAGTGCTCTCTGCTGGTCATTTTTATCTCAGTTGATATAGTTTGAAAGAAGGTCATAACAAGAGCCACATTCCAAAGACATACGGTTCGGTTATTGAGCAGTGAGCATGCTACGTTGGTGCCGGAAGAATGGAGATACCTGCGGGCTGCCCCCTCTACTCTGTTGGGAGTTGACACAAAGCAGAAGGCCATTTGCACAGGAGCAGAATTAGGCAAATCACCTACCATTTGTAATCCTTCACCTTCCCCCGTCCCCCACCTTCTTATTCTGACTTATCACCCCTTCCTTTTCAGTCCTGATGAAGGGTCTTGGTCTGAAATTCCAAAGATGCCCCCTGACCAGTTGATCCTCCAGTCCTTTGTGAGTTTTCTCAAGATTTCCAGCATTTGTAGAACATTCTGTTAAGTATAAAACATATACGACTCATTAGACCGTAAGACACAGAAGCAGAATTAGGCCATTCAGCACATCAGGTCTGCTCTGCAATCCCATCATGTCTCATTTCTTATCCCTCTCAACACCATTCTCCTACCTTCTCCCCGTAACTAATCAAGAAACTCTCAAATATGCTTAATGACTCCACAACAGGTATACCGTTTTGGGAAAGGCGGGGGAGGGGGGGGGGGGGAGTGACCTAGCAGAGAAAAGCCACAACAGTCAGATCTCTGGCACTGATTCTGGCTCCGTGGCTCAGAAGGGAAGAGGGTAGAGGAGGTAAGTTGTAGTGATACAGGGTTGGTCATTTAGGGGAACAGAAAGGTGGTTCTCTGGATGAGAATGAGACCCCCAAAAGGAGGTGTCCTCCTTTTTCAAAGAAAGGGGCTTCCCTTCCTTCGTCATCAACGCTGCCCTCAACTGCATCTCTTCCATTTCACGCACGTCTGCCCTCACCCCATCCTCCCGCCACCCTGCCAGGGATAGGGTTCCTCTTGTCCTCACCTACCACCCCACCAGCCTCTGCATCCAGCACATCATTCTCCAAAACTTCTGCCATCTCCAACGGGATCCCACCACCAAACACATCTCCCCCCACCCCCACTTTCTGCTTTCCGTAGGGATCTTTCACCAATCAACTTCCCAGCTCTTTACTTCATCCCTCCCCCTCCAGGTTTCACCTATCACCTGGTGGTTCTCTCTCCCTTCCCCCCACCTTTTAAATCTACTCCTCAGCTTTTTTTTTCTCCAGTCCTGCCGAAGGGTCCTGGGCCAAAATGTCGACTGGACATTTTTCCATAGAGGCTGCCTGGCCTGCTGAGCTCCTCCAGCATTTTGTGTGTGTTACTCAGATTTCCAGCATCTGCAGATTTTCTCTTGCCCCCAGAGGTTATGTTGTCTCCTGGGTGCCAGGGTCAAGGACATCTCAGATCAAGTCCACAGCATTTTTAAGCATGGGAGGGTGAGCAGCCAAAGCTGATGGTCCATCAGTACCAATGACTTGAGTAGGAGGTCCTGCAAAGTGAGTTCAGAGAGTTAGATGCTAAGTTAAAGAACAGGACCTCCAGAGCTGTGATCTCAGGATTGCCATCTGTGGCACGTGCAAGTGAGGCCAGAAATAGGAAAACCATAGAGTTTAACATGTACAGTAGCTAAGGAGATGGTGCAGGACGGAGGCGTCAGTTTTCTGGTTCTCGGACTCACTTCAAGGGATGGTAGGATCTCTGCAGAAGGGACAGTTTGCACCTCAACTGGAGGGACCTAATATCCTAGCAGGAAGGTTTGCTGGTACTCTGCACTGTGGCTTAAACTGGAATTACAGGGAAATGAAAACCAGAATGCCAGGATAAATAATGGAGTTGTTGTGGAGATAGATGTTGTTAAGCCTTTGTAGAAAGTCAGGAATCAAAAGGTTGAGTATGGTGTGAATTGCTGTGTATTTCTCAATGCAAGGAGTTTTGTAGGAAAGGCAAATGAGCTCAGGATATGAACCAGCACATGGAATTATAACATTGTAGCCATTAGGAGACTGGATTGCAAGAGAGATAGGACTGGCAGCTCAATGTTCTGGGATTCCATTGTTTTAGATGTGATAAAGGGAGAATGGTGGCATACCAGTCTGGGAGACTGGTATGGCAGTGCTCAGTCAGGACAGTCTGGAGAGCTCGTCTACTGAGACTTTACAGGTAGAACTGAGGAATAAAAAGATATGACCATGTTAATAGGATTGTATTATACACCACCCAACAGTCCGTGGGATTTGGAGGAGCAAACTTGTACAGAGATCAGAGACGGCTGCAAGAGCATAAAGTCATGATAGTAGGTAATTTTAACTTTCCACATATTGACTGGGACTTTCATACTGTAAAAGGGCAGGATAGGAAAGAGTTTGTCAAATGTGTCCATGAAAGTTTCCTGAATTAGTGCATAGCAATCCCAACCAGAGAGAGTGCAAAATACTAGATCTCCTATTAGGGAATGAGACAGGGCAGGTAAGAAATGATTGTGTAGGGGAACACTTTGCACCTAGTGGTTGTAATGCTATTAGTTACTTATTGCCTGTAACACCGCTGGCGTGTAGGGCAGCGATGAAGGCCCTCCATCTCTGTCTTTATTTGGCCGCCCAGATGCAGAAGGATTCTTCACTGCTGTTTCTATAACAGTTTTATTTTGTTAGCCCTGAGTTGAACCCACAAACCTGTAGAAATGGAAGACCACTCTTAGTCTAGCCTCTACTGTTTAACATATTTGGCATGGGTGATCCTACCAAAAGCCAAAACATAAAGCCCTGATTCCAGCCAATATATCTCTCTAAGTCATTGAGGCATGCAAGTCTTCAAACCACAACAAGAATTCAATCCTCTTGGAGGATAATGTTATTAGTTCCAATGTATTTCTGGAAGAGTATAAGTCTGGTCTTTGGGTTGAGATTCTAAATTGGAGAAAGGCCACTTTTGATGGTAAAAGAAAGGGTCTGGCAAATGTGGATTGGGACAGGTTGTTTTCTGGCAAAGTGGGAGGCCTTCAAAAGTGAAATTTTGAGAGGACAGAGTTTGTATGTGTCTGTCAGAATAAAGAGCAAGGTTAACAGGTTTAGGGAACCTTGGTTTTGTGAGATATCGAGGCTCTGGTTAAGAAAAAGAAGGTGAATAGCAGGTACAGGAAGGTAGGGGCAAATGAGGTACTTGAGGAGTACAAGAAATGCAAGAGAACACTGAAGAAAGAAATCAGGAGGGCTAAAAGAAGGAATGAGGTTGCTTTAGCAGAAAAAGTGAAGGAGAATCCTAAAGTCTTCTACAGATGTGTTATGAGCAAAAGGATAGCAAGAGACAAAATTAGTCCTCTGGAATTTCAGACGAGTGGAGCCAAAAGAGGTGGGAGGGATCTTAAATGTATTTTTTTCATCTGTATTTGCTCTATAGAGGCAGTAGCAAAATCAAGGACCCTGTACAGATTACAGCAGATGAGGTGTCTGCTGTCTTGAGGCAAATTAGGATGGAGTGCATAAATCCTCAGAGCCTGACAATGTGTTCCCTTGGACCCTGTGGGAGGCAAGTGCAGAAAATGCAGGGGCCCTAGCAGAGATATTTAAAACATCCTCAGCCACAGGTGAGGTGCTGGAGGATTGGAGGATAGCCAATGTTGGTCCATTGTTTAAGAAAGGCTCTAAGAATAAACTAGGAAATTATTGGCTGGTGAGCCTGACATCTGCAGTAGGAAATTTATTGGAAAGTATTCTAACAGTATTTCTCCAGCAGTTTGATTGAAGCACAACTGCGCAAGCATGTGGACATCAGCCAGTGAGAACAGCAAGAAGAGTTTAAAACGAGACAGCTTTTTAGAGTAGGTGCCAGATTAGAGGGAGACAGAGTAGGAAGGTTTTGTTCCAACGGGGCTTCGACGATAACGGGTCGAGGCGAGGTAGGTTGCCTGTGTACAATACAGACAGGAAGTAGGTGTGTGAGGCCGGTGTTCTGTGCTCGGTGTCAGATGTGGGAAGTCCAGGAGACTCCCAGCCTCCTGGACAGTCACATCTGTGTCAGGTGCGTTGAGCTGCAGCTCCTTAGAGACCGTGTTAGGAAACTGGAGATGCAACTCGATGACCTTCATCTGGTCAGGGAAAGTGAGGAGGTGATAGAGAGGAGCTATAGGCAGGTAGTCACACCAGGGCCTCAGAAGACAGATAAGTGGGTAACAGTCAGGAGGGGGAAGGGCAGGAGTCAGAGGCTAGAGAGTACCCCTGTGGCTGTACCCCTTAACAATAAGTACTCCTGCTTGAGTACTGCTGGGGAGTACAGCCTACCTGGGAGAGGCAACAGTGGCCGTGCCTCTGGCACAGAGTCTGGCCCTGTGGCTCAGAAGGCTAGGGAAAGGAAGAGGATGACAGCAGTGATAGGGGACTCTATAGTTAAGGGGTCAGACAGGTGATTCTGTGGACGCAGGAAAGAAGCACGGATGGTAGTTTGCCTCCCAGGTGCCAAGGTCCAGGAAGTTTTTGATCATGTCCACGATATCTTGAAGTAGGAAGGAGGACAGCCAGAGGTTGTGGTACATATTGGTACCAACGACATAGGTAGGAAAAGGGAGGAGGTCCTGAAAGCAGACTACAGGGAGTTAGGAAGGAAGTTGAGAAGCAGGACCACAAAGGTAGTAATCTCAGGATTACTGCCTGTGCCACACAATAGTGGGTATAGGAATAGAGTGAGGTGGAGGATAAATGCGTGGCTGAGGGATTGAAGCAGGGGGCAGGGATTCAGATTTCTGGATCATTGGGACCTCTTTTGGGGCAGGTGTGACCTGTACAAAAAAGGACCAGTTGTACTTGAATCCCAGGGCGACCAATAACCTGGCAGGGAGGTTTGCTAAGTCTATTGGGAAGAGTTTAAACCAGGATTGCTGGGGGGGGGGGGTGGGAATCAAACTGAAGAGACGGAGGAAGAGGCAGTTGGCTCACAAATAGAGAAAGCTTAGAGACAGTGCAAGAGGGAGGATAGGCAGGTGATAGAGAAGGGATGTGCTCAGAATAATGGTTTGAGATGTGTCTAATTTAATGCAAGGAGTATTATGAACAAAGTGGATGAGCTTAGAGCGTGGATCAGCACTTGGAGCTGTGATGTTGTGGTCATTACAGAGACTGGGTGGCTCAGGGGCAGGAATGGTTACTTCGAGTGCCAGGCTTTAGATGTTTCAGAAAGGACAGGGAGGGAGGCAAAAGAGATGGGGGTGTGGCACTGTTGATTATAGTGGCATGGCTGCAGAAAAGGAGGAAGTCATGGAGGGATTGTCTACAGAGTCTCTGTGAGTGGAAGTTAGAAACAGGAAGGGGTCAATAACTCTACTGGGTGTTTTTTATAGACCACCCAATAGTAACCGGGACATCGAGGACCAGATAGGGAGACAGATTCTGGAAAGGTGTAATAATAGCAGGGTTGTTGTGCTGGGAGATCTTAATTTCCCAAATATCGATTAGCATCTCCCTAGAGCGAGGGGTTTAGATGGGGTGGAGTTTGTTATGTGTGTTCAAGAAGGTTTCTTGACACAATATGTAGATAAGCCTACAAGAGGAGAGGCTGTACTTGATCTGGTATTGGGAAATGAACCTGGTCAGGTGTCAGATCTCTCAGTGGGAAAGCATTTTGGAGATAGTGATCACAATTCTATCTCCTTTACCATATCATTGGAGAGGGACAGGAACAGACAAGTTCAGAAAGGGATTAATTGGAGTAAGGGGAAATATGAGGTTATCAGGCAGGAACTTGGAAGCATAAGTTGAGAACAGATGTTCTCAGGGAAAAGTACAGAAGAAATGTGGCAGATGTTCAGGGGATATTTGTGTGAAGTTCTGCATAGGTACGTTCCAATGAGACAGGGAAAGGATGGTAGGGTACAGGAACCATGGTGTACAAAGGCTGTTCCTCTAGTCAAGAGGAAAAGAAGAGCTTATGAAAGGTTCAAAAAACTGGATCATGATAGAGATATAAAAGATTATAAGGCTAGCATAAAGGAGCTTAAGAAAGAAACTAGGAGAGCCAGAAAAGGTCTTGGCAGACAGAGTTAAGGAAAACTCCAAGGCATTCTACAAGTATGTGAAGAGCAAGAGGATAAGATGTGAGAGAATAGAACCAATCAAGTGTGACAGTGGAAAAGTGTGTATGGAACCGGAGGAGACAGCAGAGGTACTTAATGAGTACTTTGCTTCAGTATTCACTATGGAAAAGGATCTTGGCAATTGTAGTGATGACTTACAGCAGACTGAAAAGCTTGAGCATGTAGATGTTAAGAAAGAGGATGTGCTGGAGCTTTGGGAAAGCATCAAGTTGGATAAGTCACTGGGACCGGACGAGATGTTATCCCAGGCTACTATGGGAGGTGAGAGACGGAATCGCTGAGCCTCTGTCGATGATCATCAATGACGACAGGAGATGTTCTGGAGGATTGGAGGGTTGCAGATGTTGTTCCATTGTTCAAGAAAGGGAGTAGAGATAGCCCAGGAAATTATAGACCAGTGAGTCTTACTTCAGTGGTTGGTAAGTTGATGGAGAAGATCCTGAGAGGCAGAATTTATGAACATTTGGAGAGGCATAATATGGTTAGGAATAGTCAGCATGGCTTTGTCAAAAGCAGGTCATGCCTTATGAGCCTGATTAAATTTTTTGAGGATATGACTAAACACATTGATGAAGGCAGAGCAGTAGATGTTGTGTATATGGATTTTAGCAAGGCATTTGATAAGGAACCCCATGCAAGGCTTATTGAGAAAGTAAGGAGGCATGGGATCCAAGGGGACATTGCTTTGTGGATCCAGAACTGGCTTGCCCACAGAAGGCAAAGAATGGTTGTAGATGGGTCATATTCTGCATGGAGGTCGGTTACCAATGGTGTGCCTCAGGGATCTGTTCTGGGACCCCTACTCTTTGTGATTTCTATAAGCGACCTGGATGAGGAAGTGGAGGGGTGGCTTAGTAAATTTGCTGATAACACAAATGGTGAAGGTATTGTGGATAGTATGGAGGGCTGTCAGAGGTTACAGCGGGACATTGATATGATGCAAAACTGTGCTGAGAAGTGGCAGTTGGAGTTCAACCCAGTTAAGTGTGAAGTGATTCATTTTGGTAGGTCAAATATGATGGCAGAATATAGAATTAATGGTAAGACTTTTGGCAGAGTGGAGGATCAGAGGGTTCTTGGGGTCCGAGTCCATAGGACACTCAAAGTTGTTGCGCAAGTTGACTCTGTGGTTAAGAAAGCATATTGTGCATTGGCCTTCATCAATCGTGGGATTGAGTTTAGGAGCCGAGAGGTAATGTTGCAGCTATATAGGACCCTGGTCAGACCCCACTTGGAGTACTGTGCTCAATTCTGGTCGTCTCACTATAGGAAGGATGTGGAAACCACAGAAATGGTGCAGATTGCCTGGATTGGGGAGCATGCCTTATGAGAATAGGTTGAGTGAACTTGGCTTTTTTCCCTTGGAGCGACAGAGGACGAGAGGTGACCTGATAGAGGTGTACAAGGTGATGAGAGGCATTGATCGTGTGGATTGTCAGAGGCTTTTTCGCAGGGCTGAAATGGCTAGCATGAGAGGGCACAGTTTTAAGGTGCTTGTTAGTAGGCACAGAGGAGATGTCAGGGTTAAGTTTTTTTTACTCAGAGAGTGGTGAGTGTGTGGAATGGGCTGCTGGCGATGGTGGCGGAGGTGGGTACGATAGGGTCTTGTAAGAGACTCCTGGACAGGTACACCGAGCTCAGAAAAATAGAGGGCCTGTATTGTGCTGTAGGTTTTCCATGTTCCTATGTTTCTATGGACCAGATATTTAAGTTTTTGGATCAACCTGGACTAATTAGGGATAGTCAAGATGGCTTTCTGTATGGTAGATCATGTCTTACAGAGTTTTTCAATTATTTTACCAGGAATGTTGATGACGACGGACAGTAAGTGCTGTCTTCATGGACTTTAGCCAGGTCTTTGACAAAGTCCCGCACAGGAGATTGGACAAGGAGGTTCAGTTGCTTGGCATTCAAGAGGAGATAGTAAATTAGATTAGATATTCGCTTCACAAGAGGCAGTGAGTGGGAATAAAAGGAACTTTTTCTGGTTGGCTGCCAGTGATTAATCGTGTTCCGCAGGGGTCGGTGTGGAACCACCTCTTTTTACGCTGTATAATTAATGACTTAGATGATGGAATAGATGGCTTTGTTGCCAAGTTTGCAGATAATACAGAGGTTGTTGGAGAGGCGGGTAGTGTTAAGGCAACAGGAAGGCTGCAGAGGGAATTAGATTAGGAGAATGGGCAAGAAAGTGGCAAATGAAATACAATGTTGGAAAATGTATGGTCATGCACTTTGGCAGAAGAAATAAATGTGCTTTCATTGGAGAGGGTCCAGAGGTGGTTCACAAGAATGATTCTGTAAATGAAAGGGTTATCATACAAGGAACGTTTGATGGCTCTGGGTCTGTACTCACTGGAATTCAGAAGGATGAGGGGAGATCTCATTGAAACCTTTCGAATGTTGAAAGGTCGTGACAGAGTAGATGTGGAAAGGATGTTTCCCGTGGTGGGGAAATCTAGGACACGAGGGCACAGCCTCAGAATAGAGGTGCATCCATTTAAAACAGAGATGGGGAGAAATTTTTTTAACCAGAGGCTGGTGAATATATGGAATTTGTTGCCACAGGCAGCTGAGGAGGCCAGGTCATTGGGTGTATTTAAGGCAGAGATTGATGGGTTCTTGTTTGGACATGGCATCAAAGGTTATGGGGAGAAGGCCGGGGAAAGGGGTTGAGAAGGGGTAAAAAGGATCAGCCATGATTGAATGGCGGAGCAGACTCAATGGACCAAATGGACTAATTCTGCTCCTATGTCTTATGGTCTTCCGGTCTAAAAGAAAGTTTTTGGCATATCTGCCTTCATAAATGAATATTGGGTACAGCAGTTGGGATATTGTGTTGAAATTGTAGAAGACATTGGTGAGGCCTAATTTGGAGTATTGTGTGTTCTTTTGGTCACCTATCTAAAGGAAAGATGCAAATAAGATTTAAAGATTACAGAGAAAATTTACAAGGATGTTGCTGGAAATTGAGGACCTGAGTTATAGGGAGAGGTTGAAAAGGTTAGGACTCTAGTCCCGAGAATGTAGAAGATTGAGGGGAGATTTGATAGAGGTATACAAAACTATGAGAGGTATAGATCGGGTAAACGCAAGCAGGCTTTTTTCCACTGAGGGTGGGTAAGACTGCAACTATAGGTCATGGGTTAAGGGTGAAAGGTGAAATATTTAAGAGGAACATGAGAGGGAACTACTTCACCCATAGGGTGATGAGAGTGTGGGATGGTCTGCCAGCAAAAATGGTGCATGGCAAATTTGAATTGGCACATGAATGGGAGGAGTTTGGTGGGCTCTGCTCTGGTGCAGGTCGATGGGACTAGGCCAGATAATAGTTCAGCACAGACTAGATGGGCCGAAGTACTGGTTTCTGTGCTGTAGTGTTTTATGACTGTAAAAGATGGACTCCACAACTGTCTCTGGCAATGAATTCCATAGATTCACCATCCTCTGGTTCAGAGAATTCCACCTAAAAGTGCATCCTTGTATTCTGAAGCTGTGCCTCTGATCTCATTAAAATATTGAATATTGATCTCAATGAATATTCAAAGGCCTAGATTGTGTGGACGTGGAGAGGATGTTACCCAGAGTGGGTCATCTAGGACAGAGGACACAGGTTGAGAGGACGTGGAGAGGATGTTTCCCAGAGTGGGTCATCTAGGACCAGAGGACACAATCTCAGAATAGATGGGCATCCATTTAGAACAGAGATGAGGAAAACTTTCTTTAGCCAGTGGATGGTAAGTCTGTGGAATTCATTGCCACAGGGGGTTCCGCAGGCCAAATCTTTGGGTGTATTTACTGTATTTATTCAGGACTTTTGAGCTGTGCTGCCCCAGCAAACTCAAAACCCTGATTAACCCTAAGCTAATCACAGGACAATTTACAATGGCCAGTTAAGCTATGGCTTTGGACTGTGGGAGGCAACCAGAGCTCCCGAGGAAATCCCATGCATCCCACAGGGAGAATATACAGAGGCCCCTTACATAATGGTGCCAGAATTGAATTCTGAACTCTGGAGCATTCTGACTGTAATACTATTGCACTAAACACTACTCTAACATGGAGGCTGATAGGTTTTTGATTAATCAGGGTGTTAAATGTTACAGGAAGTAGGCAGGAGAATGGTGTTGATAGGGTTTATGAATCAACCATTATGGAATAGTGGAGCAGTCTCGATGGGTTGAATGGCCAAATTCTGCTCCTGTGTCTCTTGGTCTTCATGGTTCTCAGTGAGATCAATTGTGACTAGCCTGGTGTAGAATCTCTGATGCCTAATTGGGGCAGCACGGAACGCACTGATTGGTATAATACTATTACAGAGCCAGGAACCCACAATCAATTCCTGGTGCTGTCTGTAAGGAGTTGGTATGATCTCCCCGTGACCGCATGTTTCCTCCAGTTTCCCCTTACATCTCATGGAGCCTGGTAGCACGGCTTTTACACGCTTGGCAAGTGACCGTGCTGCCTGCCATGTGATGTGTATTTCTCACCTAGTGAGGCACTAACATGGCATCTGATGATTGCGTCATAGCTATCAATGAAGCTGACCTGACATAGAAACATCAATGCCCAGGAAGGGAAAAGGCTACAGAAAGTGGTAGATAGAGCCTAGTCCATCACAGACAAAGCCCTCCCCACCATTCAGCACCTTTACATGGAAGGTTGTCACAAGAAAGAGGCATCCATCATCAAGGAGTCCCACTGTCCAGGCCATATACTTTTTTCTTTTCAAATCTTTTTATTATTATTATCCAAAATTAACAAGAGTACATCAAAGTAGGCAACGCTTACAATGTCTCAAGAAAAAAAAATTGTTTTCAAGATTGAAAAAATTTTGGTGACCGAAAAAAAGAAAAAAAAACCCTACAAAAGCAAAGAAAGTGAAAAAAAAAATAACCCATTAGGTGTTCAACCCCGGAGCCATGCGTCATACAAAAAGCTTCTAAAGATAAACATCAAACGGCCAGCAAGAAAAAAAATTACAATTAGATCATGGAGGAAATCTATGAATTAACTCAAATGATAGTAACGAGCAAATGAACCCCATCTTTTCTCAAAATTAAACATAGGTTCAAAGGTTTGACTTCTAATTTTCTCCAAACTAAGATATAGCATCACTTGAGAGAACCATTGTGACAAAATGGGAGCCGACGTATCCTTCCAGTTCAACAAAGTAGCCCTCCTAGCAATCAATGTAACAAATGCAATAACATGTTGGTCAGATAAAGAGATACCGCGGGTATTTTGAGGAATTATTCCAAAAAGCACAGTTAATTTAGGTTGTAAATCAATACATATACCTTTTTCAATAGGCAGGGGAGACAGGAGCCTTTTTCCCACACCTCCAGGTTCAGGAACAGTCATTACCAGACAACCTTCAGGCTCCTGAAACAGTGGGGTAACTTCACTCTCACCTCAACGATGAAATGTTTCCACAACATATGGACTCACTTTGAAGAACTCTACAAATCAGTGTTACTTATTTTTTATAATTTGCACAAATTGTCTTTCGCACATTCATTGTTTGTCAGTCTTTCATTATGTTTTGTTTTTCATAAGTTTTATTGCACTTCTTTATTTTCCTGTAAATTAATTTCAAGCTAGTATATGGCAACATATGCACTTGGATAAAAATTTACTTTAGATCACCTGAGGTTCCGGTGACGTCATTGTCCAGAATGGCAGCTTAAATCAACAGCTCCTCCAGAAAAATGCGTATTTTGCCCAGTTAATCCATCAAATATAAGATCTTTTGAAAATATCTGAATTGATAAGGGGGGCAAGAATGGGGAAAAAGAATGGAGATTAAAAAAAGCACCACTGTGGAGCCTATGGAAGAGAGAGGTACAACGCGCGGCTCTCCTACACGTGCGCGTGGCGGCGAGGCTGACACTGGGCCTCATGCAGGCGAAGCAGCAAATATGATAATGATTTTAGAAGAGATAAGGGATGTCCAAAAAGATATAAAACAGCAACTCAATGATATAAAGTCAGAGCTTGCCAACGTCATGCAGAAAATAGCGGTGGCAAAGACTCGCATTGAGAAGGTGGGAGATCGCATGTAAAACGTGGAACAGATACTAAGAAAGACGATAAAAATATTAAATCAACAGAAAAGTAAATTGCTTGACCAAGAGGGAAGATCGCAACGGAAAAATATCAGGATTTATAATGTTCCTGAAAAAGCGGAGGGATTGTCGATGATAGAGTTTGTAGAAAAGCTGCTGCGGGACGCGCTGGAGATTCCCCCGACTATGGAGATTGAAATTAAGAGGACGCATCATTCGCTCATCCCGAGGCCTCCCAGAGACAGACAAAGTAAACCACGCTCAATAGTACTTCAATTCCTTCGATTCAAGAGCAAGGCGGAGATTCTATGAAGGGCCTGGGGTAAGAAGAGGGTTTTTTTGAACGGGAAGTTAATATACTTCGATCATGATTACCCCCCGGCGGTCCTACAGAAACGGAAGAAATATTCCGAAGCAAAACGAATATTAAAGCAAGAAAGATTAAATTCCAAACCTCGTACCCTGCTAAACTGAGGGTATTTTAACAAGAAGGGATACAGCTATATCAGATGGTGGAAGAGGCGACTACAGACATGAATAACAGAGGACTGCCCATTAGTGTGGCCAAACCAAGGGAAAGTCTGGCTGAGCAGTTATCCCGATCTGCTTGGGAAATAGTAAGAGAACCAAGAAAGCAGGGGACGGGAACAGGACGAGAGAAGGATACTAGGAAGAGACTGTGAGTTCTCAGAGGGCAGCCCTCACCTTCTCCGGAAGAGCCATAAGGTTTGGCTAACTTTAAAAGTGCTGATAAACTAAACGGAAGCAAAAATAGACTGTGGTATACCTGTATCGAGAAACATGTATTATAATATGGATTTTATATTACTCAATTTTAAAAAAATTCATTCATTCATTCCTTTTTCCTCACCTAAATGAGAATATATACATGGGAAGAACACACAGGGAAATCATTCTGTGTAATGGACATAGATTTTTTTTACTTACTTTTATAGGTACTGTAGCGGGGCCCTCAACTCACAGGTGGGAGGGGCTATCCCTCACGGCTAGACATTTCTTCTAGCTCAACCCAGTGTTATCTAGAGACCCCAGCCTTCGAATCACACCTTTGTTACCTTTTTTTTAATTATTCACGTTTCTTGGCTCTTAATTGTTCAGGGAGTAGGTCAATTAAATTATGTTCTGCAAATTTCAATGATATACTAACAGATAAATACACATGGCTAAGGACAAAGTAAAATTCATTTCTTTTAATGTCAATGGGCTGTTGAATCCAATTAAGCGCAGTAAAACTCTATCAAAAATGAAAAAAGAACAAGCCCATGTAGTATATTTACAGGAAACTCACTTAAGTGATAATGAGCATGGAAAATTAAAGAGAATGGGCTTCACTAATTTGTTTTTCTCCTCATATAAATCAGGACATAGAAGAGGAGTTGTTATTCTCATCTCAAGCAAACTAAATTTTGAAGAAGTATTCGAAATGCGAGATAAGGAGAGCAGATATGTTCTGCTAAGGGGGCATATAGATGGAAATCCAGTTACTTTATTGAATATATACACACACACACCCAGGAAGTGATATTAGTTTCTTCCAGAAAATTACTAATATTATGGTAACGGAAACAGAAGGTCCCTTGATATGGGGGGGAGACTTAAATTTACAATTACAACCAAAGTTAGACTCTTCCAATAGAAAAACTTATGAAACAAAGTCCTTACATAAGAAAGCTAACACTCTTTTGGAGGATGTTGGTCTAATTGATATCTGGAGGGACCTTTTCCCTGACAGAAGAGATTACACTCATTATTCTGCCCCCCATTCCGTATATACAAGAATAGACTATTTCATAACATTTGGGAAAAATAGAGACAAAATAGTCACCTGTGGAATTGGGACAATAGATGTAAGTGACCATACACCTATATATTTGTCTGTTGATTTTGACCTGCAACCAAAGAATAGTATTTGAAAACTAAATGCAGGTCTACTCAATGATCCCTATTTTAAGGAACAAATTAAAAAAACAAATTGGTCTTTACTTAGAGTTCAATGATAATGGAGAGGTTTCACCTCCCATTCTATGGGATAATCTGAAGGCTGTCTTAAGAAGGAAAATTATAGCGATATCCTCATATAAGAAAAAAATAAAGAATAAAACATTAGAGGAATTACAAAATAAACTGAAGGAGCTAGGAAAAAAAACACAAATTGAGTTTGGCACAGGATACTCTAGAAGAAACTAAAAGAAATTGGGAATAAAATTAATAGTTTGGCTACATAAGAAATTAGAAAAAAATTTAATGTTTCTGAAACAAAGACACAATGAAAGTGGATCTAAATCTATGAAAATACTGGCGTGGAAACTGTAAAAAAAGATAGCAGAAAATACAATTTATAGAATTAGAAATTCAAGAACAAAAGTGATAAAAAATAAGCTAAGTGAAGTTCATGAAGTTTTTGAAATGTTTTACAAAACTCTGTATTCCAAAGTTCCAGGGGGAAGCATAACCCAAATTGACACCTTCCTGAATTCTTTAGGGTTACCCACTTTAAGCAAAGAACAAAATAGAATGATGACTGCTGACATAACTGAAGCTGAACTAAAAACTGGAATTAGTAGGCTTAAACTAAGCGAGTCACCAGGATCGGATGGATATACGGCAGAGTGGTATAAAGAGTTTAGCAGTAAATTAATCCGTTTTACTCCCCGCACTAAACTGGGCCCTGAGAAAGGCACAAATGCCACTCAGCTGGAAGGAGGCGATAATCTCAGCTGTTCCGAAAGAAGGCAAGGATAAAATGGAATGTGGGTCATTTAGACCAATATCTGGTCTTAATATGGATTATAGAATATTTACCTCCATCATGGCCAAACGATTAGAAGAGTTTCTACCCACACTGATACATAATGATCAGACAGATTTCATACAACAATGCCAAACACAAGACAATATACGAAGGACACCTCACATTATGGATCATATAAAAAAAATGAAATTGAAGCAATAGTGATAAGCGTGGACGCTGAAAAGGCATTTGATTCGGTTAATTGGAATTTTCTTTACAGTGTTTTACATAGATTTGGTCTACATGACACAATTATTGAAACTATACAGGCACTATACGACAATCCTACTGCCAGGATTAAAATCAATGGATATTTATCTAATAGTTTACCTAAGGGGCACGAGACAGGGTTGTGCATGGTCACCGCTACCCTTCGCATTATATCTGGAAGCATTAGCTCAATACATCAGACAAAATGAAGATATCAAGGGAATTACTATTAAAGGAACAGAACATAAATTGGCCTATTACGCGGATGACATTTTGATCTATCTAGGGCAACCAGCAGACCCTTTACCTAAATTGATGCAATCCTTTGAACAACATGGCCAATTATCAGGATACAAGATCAACATAGATAAAACCCAACTACTTTCATATAACTATAGCCCACCAAGAGAAATTGAAAGTAGATATTCTTGGGCATGGCAAACAGAGTCCATCAAATATTTTGGCATCATTATGCCAAAAGATTTGGCAAAATTATCAGAATGCAATTATCAGCCAATATATAAAAAATTAAGGAATATATAACAAAATGGAACCTAATTCCTTTTCTTGGTCTCAGTTCAAGGATTGAATCTATTAAAATGAATATACAGCCCAGACTACCATATCTCTTTCAGACCCTACCAATAGAGATTAACCAAAATCAATTCAATGAATGCAACAAGATGCTATCAAGATATATCTGGCAAGGTAAAAGGCTTAGAGTTTGTCTCAAAAGTTTGCAATTAGCCAAGGAAAAGGGGGGATGGGGCCTACCTTCTCTTAGAGATTATTATTTTGCAGCACAGTTGAGAGCTGTGATATGCTGGTACAACCCATCATATGGCACTCAATGGAAAAACATTGAGGAGAGGACACTTTCCATCCCATATAGGCAACTTTGGCTGATAACAACC
The DNA here is from genome assembly GCF_030028105.1 of Mobula birostris. NCBI lineage: Eukaryota > Metazoa > Chordata > Chondrichthyes > Myliobatiformes > Myliobatidae > Mobula > Mobula birostris. Next base: position 61,328,766 of record NC_092378.1, on the reverse strand, counting down.
TACAGAGTTACATAAATAATATTGACAACCCGTGGGTGAAATGGACTCTTAAAATAGGGAAAACTATTATAAAAGAATATAAACTGGACAGAGACATTGCAATTCTTAAATGGTGTGCATATGACTCGGATTTTACGCCGAATAAACTGGATGCTAGATTTAAGGACTGGACAGATTTAAGGACTGCACCATTATCTAAATGGTTGCCAATTAGGAAAAGGGGAGGTGCAATGAGACCTGGGTGTCATTATACACCAGTCATTGAAAGTGGGCATGCAGGTACAGCAGGCGGTGAAAAAGGCGAATGGTATGCTGGCATTCATAGCGAGAGGATTCGAGTACAGGAGCAGGGAGGTACTACTGCAGTTGTACAAGGCCTTGGTGAGACCACACTGGGAGTATTGTCTGCAGTTTTGGTCCCCTAATCTGAGGAAAGACATCCTTGCCATAGAGGGAGTACAAAGAAGGTTCACCAGATTGATTCCTGGGATGACAGGACTTTCATACGATGAAAGACTGGATCAACTAGGCTTATACTCGTTGGAATTTAGAAGATTGAGGGGGGATCTTATTGAAACGTATAAAATGCTAAAGGAATTGGACAGGCTAGATGCAGGAAGATTGTTCCCGATGTTGGGGAAGTCCAGAACGAGGGGCCACAGTTTGAGGATAAAGGGGAAGCCTTTTAGGACCGAGATTAGGAAAACTTCTTCACACAGAGAGTGGTGAATCTGTGGAATTCTCTGCCATAGGAAACAGTTGAGGCCAGTTCATTGGCTATATTTAAGAGGGAGTTAGATATGGTCCTTGTGGCTAAAGGAATCAGTGTACCAGTTCACAGAAATGGAGGGAGTTCGGGTGGAAAAACTTAAGAAGATACTTTATTACACCCTCTCAGAAATCCCATTATGATAGTAACCCCCCTGTTTGCTGGAGAAATTGTGGAAATCAAAATGCAAACCATTATCATATTTTCTGGGAGTGCCCCATTATCAAAGACTATTGAAGTGGGGTACATAATGCCCTACAAGTTATCTTTAAATGTGAAATACCCTTAGAAAATAAGACCATATATTTTGGGTATATACTTCAAGAATGGTTGAAAAGAGATAAATATTTAATGAATGTACTGCTGGTGGCTGGTAAAAAGACCCTTACCAGGAAATGGTTATCACAGGACAGCCCAACTTTAAATATATGGATGGAAATTACAATGGAGAAAATAACAGCATCTGTTAATCATAAGTTGGAACAATTTTATTCATACTGGAAAAAATGGTTTAACTACATAATACCTCATAGACCTGATTTTTTTCTCACAAGTCAATGAATATGTTGTAAAAAAGATCACTCCCTACTATGTACATAGTTTTCTTCTTTCGATTGTTCTTTCTTTCCACTCCTTTCTATAAGTGCATACCTCAGATAAATATTATGTGGAGATTTGATATATATATGTACAGTATCTGAAATGCATCTTATGGAAATGTTTGTTTGATGATGAAATTCAGTAAAAAATAAATTACAAAAAGAAATTAGCGATCACCCTTCTTTTTTTTTCCTCTAGTCCTGCTTGCTGAAGGGTCTTGGCCCGAAATGTCGACTGTACACCTTTCCATAGATGCTGCCTGGCCTGCTGAGTTCCTCCAGCATTTTGTGTGTGCGATCCTTCTCAGAAAAGAAGTTTCTTCCTAATTCTGTCACTTGTAGAGAGGCTTCGAATCAATGCTGCCCTCAGGGACTGAGTGAGTCCAAGGCAATGTTGGTGAGGCAACATCTGTCACTGGGCGCTTACTGGCATGACCACAGATTAGTGGCTAATGTTCTGCAGTAAAGGGGTTTACGACATTGGGTTGAGGTGGGGTAGTTAACGGGAGTGAACTGGCTATAAGATAGGCATTGTTTGCATTTGTAGGATTCTAAATATGGGGACCAGATTAGACGTGATATGGATTTTTTTGACCTGAAATGTCAGCCATTCCTTTCCCCGTACAGATGCCGCTTGACCCACTGAGCTCCTCCAGCAGATGTTTATTGCTCCAGATTCCAGCATCTGCTGTCTCTCGTGTCTTCTGGAAAAACAGATTTAATGGACCGTCCTTACTTCTATCACTGCTAATTGGCTTGGAAATGACTAAATAACACGTCGTGTTTCTTCACAGGTGACACTTTGTGTAAAAGATGGGATACTGTTGTGAATGCCAGAAATCTCTACAGCAACTTCGGTAAAAATTGAGGAAGATTGTTCTCCCAGGTATCACAATGCCAAAAGTTGCTATTCCATTGAGGACAAAGTATTGACATTAGCCTGTTGTAGTGGCTCAACAACCCTGTGATTTGGATATATGTACTTTCAACAATGATCAGTTATCATCCTGCAGAAGATAGGACATACACTCAGTGGCCACCTTCTGAACCCAATAAAGTGTCCACTGTGTGTATGTTCATGGTCATCTGCTGCTGTAGCCCATCCACTTCAAGGTACAACTGGTTCTGTGCTCAGAGATGCTCTTCTGCACACCACTATTGTAATGCGTGGTTAATTGAGTTACTGTTGCCTTTCTGTCAGCTTGAACAAGTCTGGTCATTGTCCATAAGACCATCAGATATAGGAGCAGAATTAGGCTATTTGGCCCATCGAGTCTGCTCCCTCTTTTCATCATGGCTGATCCATTTCCCCCTCAACCCCCATCTCCTGCCTTCTCCCGGTATCCCTTCATGCCCTGACTAATCAAGAGTCTATCAACTGCTGCCTTAAATACACCCGATGACTTGGCCTCCAGAGCCACCTGTTGCAACAAACTCCACAGATTCACCACTCCCTGGCTGAAGAAAATCCTCCTCATCTCCATTCTGAAAGATCGCCCCTCTATTCTGAGGCTGTGTCCTCCGGTCTTAGATTCCTCCACCACAGAGAACACCCTCTCCACATTTACTATATTGAGGCCTTTCAACATTCGATAGGTTTCAATTAGGTTGCCCCTTTTTCTTCTAATTTCAGTGAAAAGAGATCCAGAGCCTTCAAACGCATCTCATCTAACAAGCCCTTCAATCCTGGAATCATTTTTGTGAACTTCCTTTGAGCCTGCTACAATGCCAGCACATTCTTTCTTAGAAAAGAGCCCCAAATCCTCTCACAATTCTCCAAGCGAGGCCTCACCAGTGCTTTATAAAGCCTCAATATTATATCCTTGTTTTTACATTCTAGTCCTCTTGAAAGGTATGCTAAAATGACATTTGCCTTCCTCACCACAGAGTCAATCTGCAAATTAACCTTTAGGGAATTTTTCGTGAGAACTTCCACGTCCCTTTGCACCTCCGATTTTTGATTTTTCTCTTCATTTAGAAAATCTTCTATCCTTTTATTTCTTATACTAAAGTGCACCACCATACACTTCCCAACACTATCAAAGTCCTTCTGTAGCCTCTCTACTTCCTCAGAACTACCTGTTCCTCCACCTATCTTTGTATAGTTTGCAAACTTGGCCACAAAGTCTTCAAATCCATCATTCAAATCATTGGCATATAACATAGAAAGAAGCAGTCCCAACACAGACCCCTGTGGAACATAACTACTCAGTAGCAGCCAACCAGAAAAGGTTCCCTTTATTCCCAATCTTTGCCTCCTGCCAATCAGCCAATGCTCTATCCATGCTAGTATCTTCCTTGTAATACCATGGGGTCTTAATTTGTTTAGCGTCATATGTGTTAAATTGTCAAAGGTCTTCTGAAAATCCAAGTACACAACATCAACTGATTCTCCTTTGTCTGCCCTGCTTGACATTTTTTTCAAAGAATTCCAATTGATTCTTCATGCAAGATTTTCCCTTAATGAAACCATGCTGACCTCTATTATGTGGCTCCAAGTATCCCGAAACCACAACCTTAACAATTGACTCTAACATCTTCCAAATGACTGAGATCAGACTAACTGACCTATAGTTTCCTTCTGTCTCTCTCCTTTCTTGAAGAGTCGAGTGACATTTGCAATTTTCCACTCTACTGGAACCATGCCAGAATCAATTGATTCTTCAAAGATCACTTCTAATGCCTCCACAATCTCTTCACCCACCTCTTTCAGAACCCTGGTGTGTCGACCATCTGGCCCAGATGGCTGATCTACCTTCAGACTTTTCAGTTTCCCGAAAACCTTCTCCCTAATAATGACAACCTCACACACTCCTGTCCCCTGACACTCTCAAACTTCTGGCGTACTACTAATGTCTTCCACAGTGAAGACAGGTGCAAAATTTTTATTCAATTCATCTGCCATTTCCTCGTCCCCATCATTACCTCTAGAGCATCATTATCCAGTAGTCCAATCTTTCCTGTCTTTCACACTTTATATATCTGAAGAAACTTTTGGTGTCCTCTTGAATATTATTGACTTGCTTACTTACATATTCCATCTTTTCCTTCTTTATGATTTTTTTAGTTGTCTTCTGTAGGTTTTTTAAAGCTTCCCAATACTCTAAATTTCCAATATTTTTTCTCTATTAGATGCCCTTTCTTTGGCTTTAAGTTCTCTTGTCAGCCACGGTTGCAAAATCCTGCCTTTAGAATACTTCTTCCCCTTTGGGATGTACCTATCCTGCACCTTCCTAATTGCTCCCAGTAACTCCAGCCATTACTGCTCTGCCATCATCCCTGCTAGTACTCTTTTCCAATTTAATTTGGCCATCTCCTCTCTCACGCCTCTACAATTCACTTTAGTCCACTGTAATACTGATACATCTGACTTTAGCTTCTCCTTCTCAAATTTCAGGGTGCATTCTATCATATTATGATCACATCCCCAAAGGGCTTCCTTTACCTCACGCTCTCTTATCAATTCCAGTTCATTGCACAACACCCAATCTAGAATAGCTGATCCCCTAGTGGGCTCAACCATGAGCTGCTCCAAAAATATATCTCATAGGCATTCTAGAAACTCCCCCTCCTGGGATCCAATACTGACATGATTTTCCCAATCTACCTGCATATTGAAATCCCCCATGACTATCCTAACATTGCCCATTTGATATGCATTTTCCATCTCCCATTGTAATTTGTAGACCACAATATTACTACTGTATATAGCTTCCATTCAGCGTCTTCATACCCTTGCAGTTCCTTAGCTCTATCCACAATGATTCAACTCCTTTTGATCCTATGTCACCTCTTTCTAATGATTTTATTTCATTTTTTACTATCAGAGCCACCCCATCCCCTCTGCCTTCCTGCCTGTCCTTTTGATACAATGTGTTTCCTGGACATTAAGCTTGCAGCTATAATCTTCTTTCAGCCATGATTCAGTGATGACAACAACTTCATACCTGCCAATCTGTAACTGTGCTACAAGTTCATCTACCTTATTCAATGTACTGTGTGCATTCAAATATAACACCTTCAGTCCTGTATTCACCTTTTCTGATTTTGTCCGCCTTTTACATTGCAACTCATCCTGTTGACTGCAATTTTGCCCTATCACCAGCCTGTCCTTGCTAGCAATCTCAGTACACAGTGACTCTATTTGTAAACCAACTGCCTCACCCGCAGTCCTATCACTCCAGTTCCCACCCTCCTCCCCCTCCAAATTAGTTTAAACTCTCCTTAGAAAGCCTGCCCACAAGGATATCGGTCCCCTTCAGGTTCAGGTGTAACATGTCCCTCTTATATAGGTCGTACCTTCCCCAGTAGGGATCCCAATGATCTATAAATCTGAACCCCTGGCCCCTGCACCAGTTCCTCAGCCATGCATTAACCTGCCAAATCGTCCTATTCTTACCCTCATTGGCACGTGCCACAGGCAGCAATCCAGAGATTACTATCCTGGAGGTCCTTTTCCTCAACCTTCTACCTAGCTCCCTAAAATCTCTCTTCAGGACTCCTCACCCTGTCTACCTATGTCATTGGTGCCAAAATGCACCAACACTTCTGGCTGATCACTCCCTAACTTGAGAAAGCCGTGGAAACAATCCGAGACATCCCTGATCCTGGCACCAAGGAGGTACATACCATCCGATACCATCCGGGTGTTTCTATCGCGTCCGCAGAATCTCGTCTCTGTTCCTCTGACTACAGAACCTCCTGTCACCACTGCTGGCCTCTTCACCTCTCTGCTCTTCTGAGTCATAGCACCAGAATCAGTGCTAGGGACCTGGTTACTACAGATCCCCTGGGGCAGGTCATCTCCCTCACATGTAACAGAAGAGATATACTTATTACTGAGGGGAGCAGCCACAGGGGTACTCTGCACTGACTGCCCATTTCCCTTCCTTCTCCTGACAGTCACCCAGTTACCTGGCTCCTGCAACCTAGGGGTGACTACCTCCCTGTAGCTGTTATCTACCATCTGAGGTGCAGCTCCAGTACCTTAATACATTCTCTGAGGAGATCCAACTCGATGCACCTGGTGCAGGTGGAGTTATCTGGGAGGCTGGAGATTTCCTACATATCACACATAGTACAAAACACTGCCCCTAGAGTTATTGTCACTGCACTAACTGTGCCCTAACAGACGAGGATTGAAGAATATAGGAGAAAGAATGAAACTTACTGGATACGTACCTCACCCAAGCCTGATTTTGCCAAATCCACTCCAACATTGGCCTATTCACAATGGCCACTCCTAGGACATCTGCTCTGCCTGCTCCTGTCTTATTTTTATTTGCCCTTTTGAATGAATCCTGCTCAGTGATTGCTCACAATCATTGGTCACATGATTGGTCAAAGTCCAACTCCGAAAAACTGCCATGAAGCGCTGCCCTTTTATTCTTGAGTTCCAGCCCAAGTGAAAAGGTAGCTCTCTTCTCATGCTCCTGCTCGAGAAGACAGCTACCGCTGACCTCTCTCATTAACAAGGCGTTTTTGCCCACAGAACTGCCGTTCTCTGCATGTTTTTTTTTGCTTTTTGCACCATTCTCTGTAAACTCTAGGGAACGTTGTGTGTGAAAATCCCAGATGATCAGCAGTTTCTGAGATACTCAAACCACCCTTAGGAGCCGAGGAGACAATGGTGTCTAACAGCAACTCCTTCACTTGCATCTTCAGAAACAGCTCTATTCCCATCTTTAATATCTCTATTTTTCCATTTCAGGGTTCCTTTGAGTTACACGTTGACTTCAGTTCTTTGCGGGAATGGGACATGCTCTGAGGGTCTCACAACTGGCCGCTATTCGATATACCAAGGATGCGGCCTAGAAGACTAGTACGCCTTCAGGGTTCTGGGATTTTGTGGCTCTGGAAGTGGGTGGACTCGAGTTCAACGCCTCTGCAGGAAATTGGTGTGTTGTGGGAGATGGAAGATTGAAAGCAGCGGGCTGGCTGTGTGCCCAGAGACCCGAGTTCCTTGGGCACAGAGCTCGGAAAAAGCGACACAACAGCTCTTAACACCATAAGTCGGCAAGTTGTTTTGTTATGTCTCCCTTCTCGCTGTGAAACAGGGACACCTTCTTTTCTCTCCAATTTCCACCCACGCTTTATGTACATACAGGTTTAGTGAGTTGTAGCCGTACTACGTTGCTGCTGGAAGCATGAAGAGACTTGCGGGCTGCCCCCAGCACATGCTCAGACTGTGTTGGTCATTGATGCTGTGGTAAACCATGTATAAGGTTGTAACTGGGTTACCTGTCTGGACATGCCTGAACACGCCCCTCTGCTGACTGCTCCTGCAGCTCCTCCCACAGTCCCCTGAATAAAGGCGATTGTGTCACTGCTCCTCTCACAGTCCAGGACAGACATACAGCATGGACATGGATCCATTTTACTGTTAATAAAAGCCTTTCAGTATTTACTCTACTTCCAGTCTTTTGGAGTAATTAATAGTGCATCAGATGCAAAGAATAATTTCTCTGTATGTTTCAATGTACAGTACATGCGACAAATTAAACTAATCTTTAAGATATTTTTAATCTTCACTCTGGAGTCCAGCATATGCTATCTCTTGCCTCCATCTCCCTTCAATCTCCCCTTCCTTTGCAATCCCTTCCATCCTCTCCAGACTTATCCCTATATAGGACAGAACAGGAATATGCTCTTCAGCCCACAATATCTGTGCCAAACACATACCAAGCTAAACTGCACATGATGCGTACCCTTTCATTCTCTACACATTCACATCGCCATTCGAGAGCCTCTTAAAAACCCTTATTTAATCTGCTTCCACCACGACACCGGCAGCCCGCTCCAGGCATCTACCGCCTTGTACAAAGTAACTTGCCTACACATCTCTTTTAGCCTTTCACCCTCTGACCTTAAATACATGACCTCTAGTATTTGACATTTTCTCCCAGAGAGATCAGATTCTGCCCACCCTAATTTTAAAGAATTCTGTCAGCTCTTCCTTCAGCCTTTGCTGCTGCAGAGAAAACAACTCAAGTTTGTCCAAACTCTCCTTCTAGCTGATACTCTCTAACCCAGGCAGGTTCCTGGATAATCCCTTCTGCACCTTCTCTAAAGCTTCCACATCCTTCCTGTAATGAGTCGACCTACAACAGCCTCTGCTCCTTTCTTTTCTTTTTTTTAACAAAACTGTGAAAGTTTATTTACAAAACAAATACACCAAGTTTTTACAAGACAGTGAATAAATTCAAACTTAAACATGATTGCTGTCTATAAAGCCGTCAATTCCCTGGGAGGGGGGGCACCGGGCCCAGAGATCCCCCACTGTACCCATTGTGACCTCAAGCTCCCTCTCCAAATTCAGCAGGGCACGACGTATCCCCGGAAGAGGGGCAGGCAATCGGCCCTTGCCTTTCCGCCTAGACCCGTGAATGGCCATTTTGGCCAGGCCCAGGAGCAAGCCCACCAGGAAATCCTCCTCCCAACCCATCCTCTACCGCACTGGGTGCCCGTATATGAGGAGTGTGGGGCTGAAATTCAACCTGAGCAGCAGCCCCTTCAGATACTCAAACAGAGGCTGCAACCCCTCACACTCCACATCAGCGTGGTACACTGACTCATCCGGACACAGAATGGACAGGGGATGGGGTGTCAATGAATCTGTTGCACGGTACTGCCCTGTGCAACACCTCCCACCCCAGGTCCCTTGTGTACGGGCAAAGGACCCCTGCATAAAGAGATTTCCACTGGAAACCTCCTTCACTGCCAGACAGTAAAACAGAAGCCAAAGCGAGTCTGGTCGGCAGGCGAAGGCAAGGAAGTGAAAGGTATGCAGGAGCAGCCCGCACAAGAAACGGTTTAGAGCGTCACGGAAGGGTGCAGTGGGCATCCCCGTGAGACAACACATACCGTGTGGACCCCTGCCTGCGTGGTATCCCGGGGCCTGGGTCCAACGAACACTTATGGCCCATCAGGTGGTGGTGCAGCCAGAACCTCTCCACTTCTCTGAGCCCCCTTAACACCCACCATGGTAGGATGGGAACCAGTCCTCCTCCTAGCTGGAGCACCAGTTACCAGTGTCTCTTCCATCTCCCCACCGGCCAGGAGTACCCTGTCTGGACAAGACTAGACCCCATACCCTCAGCAGCTCTCAATAAAAGCGAGGCCGTTCCCTCAAAGAAACAGTGTCTCAAAAGGCAGCGTCCATTATTAAAGACCTCCAGCACCCGGGCATGCCGTTTTCTCACTGCTACCATCAGGCAGGAGGTACAGAAGCCTGAAGGCACACACTCAGCGATTCAAGAACAGCTTCTTCCCCTCTGCCATCCGATTCCTAACTGGACTTTGAAGCTTTGGACACAACCTCACTTCTTCTAATCTACAGTATTTCTGTTTTTGCACATTTTTAATAATCTATTCAATATACGTAATTGATTTACTTGTTTATTATTATGTTTTATTTTATTTATTATTAATTTTTTCTCTCTATGGTAGATTAGGTATTGCATTGAATTGCTGCTGCTAAGCTAACAAATTTCACGTCACATGCCGGTGATAATAAACCTGTTTCTGATTCTGAAAGCAGCGCGGCTGATGTGTCCGCTAGATGCCACGTGCCCTCCTGCAGATCGTGTCCCCGGTGGAGATAGTGCGTCACCAGCGCATGCCATCTTAGAGGGTGGTCACTGGGTGCCTCTGCAGGGTCCCGAGGCAGAGAGCCACCACTGGGTGTACACACACCAAGGACTGACCGCCCTCCACAATCGGAAGACTCGGACCGCTGCAGAGACTCAATGCCTCCTATCGCCCCAGAAGTAGTCCACCAGCCTCTTCTGGGTCCTGGAGACAAAGCAGTGGGTGGGACTATAGTAATCAGCAGGCGACCAGCTGATTTATAACTAAAGCCCTCCTCTGGTATGAGATTACACGAAGGAGGTCCGACCAGCTGATTTATAACAAAAGCCCTCTCCGGTACGAGATTGCACGAAGGGGTTCCGACCAGCGTCCCAGCCAGACAGAGACTTTGTCTCCAAATCCCACCAGTTCGCTGGCCAGGCCTCCTCCACTGAGCTCAGGTAGGCCCCCAAGTAGAGGAGGTGCCTGCTGCTCCGCGCAAAGGGCCTCAACCCCTCCGGTCGGGAGTCCACCTGCCACTGACCTCACCGAGAGGCCCGCGCTCTTCAACCAGTTAATTCTTGCAGAGGACGCGGCCGAAAGGATCCGCTGGCAGTCTCACATCGTCTGCAAGTCAATTGGCATGGTGACCAAGAAGGGTATGTCATTGGCATAAGCCTAAAGGACGAGCTCCAAGTCAGGTTTGTGTAGAACCAAACCCAATAACCTCTTGCAAAGAAGGCACAGGAATGGTTCCATGCAAACAGACAAGGGGTACCCCTGACGCACCCCCTTCCCAAAGCACAAGGGCGCTGTCAAGGACCCATTAACCTTAACAAGACACTCCGCAGCAGTGTACAACGGTCAAAATGTGGCCAAGACCAAGCGCTTGTAGAGTCCCAAAAAGGTACTCATGGCTCACCCAGTCAAACGCCTTCTCTTGGTCAAGGGAGAGAAGGGCGACTGACAGACCAGCCTCTCTGCTCCTTTCTCTCGCATTGTTACCAGTGTCTCTAACACCTCCTCACCGTGTTCCACTGTTACCTGTGTTCTTGCAACACACCTATTGGTCTGAGGGAATGTAATACAGGAGGAACACTACTTAACACTGACTGTGAATGTGAGAATGAAAATCCACTGCGTGGCTTATTCTTAGAAATATTTATTATGAATAAAGTTTATTTTGTTTAAAACAATGAGCCCTTGCCTACCCATGACTTTTTCCAATTGGTGGAAGTAATCTGTGACTGTATCCGCCAGAGACTTCCCAATTATAACCAATGCCGCCTCCTATCTTAGAAACATAGAAAACCTACAGCACAATACAGGCCCTTTGGCCCAAAATGCTGTGCTGAACATGTACTTACTTTAAAAATTACCTAGGGTTACCCATAGCCCTCTATTTTTCTGAGCTCCACGTACCTGTCTAGGAGTCTCTTAAAAGACCCTATAATATCTACCTGCACTACCACCGCCGGCAGCCCATTCTACGCACTCACCACTCTCTGTGTGAAAAAACTTACCCTGACATCTCCTCTGTACCTACTTCCAAGCACCTTAAAACTGTGCCCTCTCATGTTAGCTGTTTCAGCCCTGGGAAAAGGCCTTTGACTATCCACACAATCAATGCCTCTCATCATCTCTATCAGGTCACCTCTCATCCTTCGTCGCTCTAAGGAGAAAAGGCCGAGTTCACTCAACCTATTCTCATAAGGCATGCTCCCCAATTCAGGCAACATCCTTGTAAATCTCCTCTGCACCCTTTGATGGTTTCTACATCCTTCCTGTAGTGAGGCGACCAGAACTGAGCACAGCACTCCAAGTGGGGTCTGACCAGGGTCCTATATAGCTGCAATTTTACCTCTTGGCTCTTGTCTGAACCAGTCATGAACTGGAATGACAATAGCTGAAGAGGTCCTGTGGTTTAATGCACCTTTGATGGAGTTGGTTTCTCTAATGTTCTCGAACACAGACACATTCACCTCAAATTGTAAGGACAAGGTCAACACTTCAGTTACCGTGCTTGCAAACAAGTGAGTTAGTTGGTGTATGTTACTTACATGGCTGTGATTTAATACATTTATTTGTTGTGATTTACCCAAAGGACTTTTGTACTGTGTCAAAATACTTGGGAAGGTACATTCTGTGGACTCACTGTAAGACAGTAAGACACAGGAACAAAACTAGGCCATTCAGCCCCTCAAGTCTCCTCTGCCATTAAATCATGGCTGATTTTTTAAACCCCTCCCTCCCTGGAGGCTCCAGTACATCACAGAAGACACTTGCAAATGTCTGTAGATGCAGAGTTGGAGAGCATCGTGACTGGTTACATCACAGCCCGGTGCAGAGACTCCAGTGCACAAGATGGCAAGAGGCTACATCGGGTTGTACACTCAACCTGTTCCAGTACGGGCACAGCCCTTCTCACCATCAACGAGTGGAAAGTGGCATCCACCATCGAGGTCCCCACTGTCTGGGCATGCCCTCTTTTCATTACCACCATTGGGGAGGAGGTACAGGAGTCTGAAGACCCAAACTCAGTGATTTAGGAACAGCTTCTTCCCCTCCATTAAACAGAAGTATTAATGGTTCATGAGCTCTACCCTGTTATTACTTTTTATAGACTATATTTATTTTGTAATTCGTAGTAATTTTATACCAATCAAGAACCTATGGGTCTCTGCCTTAAATAACTTGGGCTCCACAACCCAGTGAATTCACAGATTCACTGCTCCCTGGCTAAAGCAATTGCTTCCCATCTCAGTTTTAAAGGGACATCCCTTTACGCTGAGCCTCAGCCTCACTCTTGTCTCCAACTCCTGCCAATATGCCGGTGGAAGACGAGTTTGCGAGAAGCCAATATACCTCATTTTGTTTATTTATTTATCGAGATAAAGAGTGGAAGAGGTCCTTGTGTCCCTTAAAGCCATGCACCTCAGCAACCCCCGACTTAACCCTAGCCTGCTCACAGGACAATTTACAATGACCAATTGACCTAACAACCGATACGTCCTTGAACTGTGGGAGGAAACTGGAGCACGCTGAGGAAACCCACACGATCACGGAGAGAATGTACAAACTCCTTACAGACTTGCTCGTTGTACAGACTAGCAGAGTGCCCTGCTGCCTACACAAGGAATATAAAGTCAAGCTGTGGTGTAAGAACCCACCTCCATTTTAAAATAAATGAACAAAAGAGCCTGGAGCTTAAAATATATTTAGTCTTGGTATCACTTTGGATGCATAAGCACCGACATGCTGTTTATGATACAGAGAGTTTACAAAAAGAAAATTGACAGTCAAAACCCGTGCTCACCTCCCCCTTTCCAGCATGCGCAAAGACTCTCACTGTGAAACAAGGACAGAAGGAAGTCTAACGGGGTTCTGTTACAAGTTTGCTGAAGTTATGCTTCCAAGGATGATGAAATGGCTCATTGTCCTGGGACGGTAAAGAGGAACCATGACGTACAGCGTCTGACTGCCAGATAGTCACCACAGTGGACAATAAATTACTCGCTGGTGGTGGACCGCAATCGGACCGCGTGACAGAGACATGCCCGTGCGCGGTAGAGTACGCTGACAGGCAAGAGGACAAAGAGTGAGGAGGTGCAAGTTTCTAGAACTATCTGAGAATAATGGAGGTTGTTTTAGTAGCAGCTGCCTTTTGGGATTAAGCCAGGGTTGAATCTAATGATCGTTCTCGGGACTTTTGTTTTCAAAGGCATCATGCGAGAGATATTCAGCGTTTCTGGGGGCATTTTCTTCTCGCAGATGACGGGGTCTGGGGAGGCCTGGGGCAACCTTTACTTGAAGTTGCCGAGCTGGATGGCCGCTCGATTCGTGGCACAGCGGAACGTGATTGGCTGGATCTCCCAGTAAGGGACAGGGTTGTTGAAGAGGCTAATCCCTGAGTACAGGTTCTTCTTGGCGTAGTAATCCTGACCACAGAAGTCGTTAACGTGCACACTCATAATCAGGTTGTTGTGGAGGTAAACCACCTGTGGGGGAAAAGTGGAAGAAGAGCATAACTAAATAATGAAAGGCGGTACATTGATATCGGGCAATGCACGAGCGTCTCTATCTTTGGTCATAATCTAATAATCTTTTATCAGGTCTCCCCTCAGCCTCTGGCACTGCAGAGAAAACAACTCCAGTGTGCTCAAATGCTCCTCATAGCACACCCTCTAATCCAGGCAGCATGCTGGCAAGCAGCTTCTGCACCTTCTCCACCTTCTCCAAAGCCTCCCCACCCTTCCTCTAACGGGGCAACTAGAAAGGAATGCAACACTGCAGATGTGGCCTAACCTGAGTGATGGTGACATACCGTTCCCACTCCCATAGTTCTCCATTATTCCTTCATGAAAGTGTCTCTTAAATGCCCTAATGTATTTGCCACTGTCATCACCCTGGCAACGCATTCCACACACCTACCACTCTGTGTAAATGTCCACCTTCTGATATCCACTCCTTTTCTTCCAATCCCCTTAAAATTATCCCTTCTCATATTCTGCCCAGGGAAAAAGACACTGGCTGTCTATACCTGTTATCATTTTACACACCTCGACTAAATCATCTCTCATCCTCCTTTGCTCCAAACAGAAAAGCCCCATCTCACACAACCTATCCTCATAAGACACACTTTCTAAGACAAACAGCATCCTGGTAGGTCTCCTCTGCACCCTCTCCAAAGACTCAATATTCCTTCCCGTATAGGGCAACCAGAATTGAATACTATATCCCCAAGGTGGCCTAACTAGAGTTCTATAAAGCTGCAACATAACTTCCTGACCCTCTGACCCATATCTCGTTGGGTATATAACGTTTAGCTTTAACACGACGGACCAAAGGGCCTGTTTTGGTGCTGTGTGACTCTAAAGGTGTACAATTTAAAACAATCTTAAAATAATCAAAGAATCAATTGGTATGGGATGTTGGTGAAACCACACTTGGAGTATAGTGTACAGTTTTGGTTGCCTTGCAATAGCCCTCCCCGCCATTGAGCACATCTACACGGAGCGATGTCACAGGAAAGCAGCATCCATCATCAGGGACCCCCTCCACCCAGACCATGCTCTCTTGGGACTCACACCACCAGGTTCAGGAACTGTCAGTACCCCTCAGCCATCAGGCTCTTGAACATAAGGGATAACTTCACTCAACTTCACTTGCCCCAAAACTGAACTGTTCCCACAACCTATTGACTCATTTACATAGACTCTTCAGCTCATGTTCTCAATATTTATTGCTTTTTATTTATTATTATTTTGTCTTTTTTTTCTTTGCATTTGCACAGTGTGTTGTCTCTTGCACGCTGGGTGTTCGCCCTGTTGGTACTGTCTTTCATTGATTCTGTTATGGTTATTTGATTTATTGTGTATGCAACAATTTCCCTCCCTCCTACATTACCCTTCATTTTTCTTTCATCCGTCTGCCTGTCTATGGGTCTCTTAAATGTATCTGCCTCTACCACCATCCCTGGCAGCAACCACTTTCTGTGTAAAATCACCTACCTCTGAATTTCCTCTATACTTTCCTCCAATCAGCATAGAGTTACGCCTCTTTGTGTTAGCCATTCCCACCCTGGGAATAAAAGGCCTCTTCGAGATGTAGGAGAGTGAGGGGTGAGCATATACAGGTTTATAAAATCATGAAGGGTGAATACATGGTAGTATTTTCCCCAGGGAAGGTGATATTTTTCCCAGAGAAGGGGGCCGGCACAGTAGTGAGGTGGTTAGTGCAATACTTTATAATGGCAGCTGTAAGGTCACATTTAATAGCACCACTGTCCGTAAGGAATCTGTGTGTTCTCCCGGTGAGCGTGTGGATTTCATCCGGGTGCTCCGGTCTCCTGCCACATTCCAAAAATGTACCGTCAGGGCGAGTGAGTTGTGGACACGCTATGTTGGCACTGGAAGCCGGGTGACGCTAGAGGGCTGCCTCGTAAATCCTCTCTGACTTGATTTGACGTAAATGACATATTTCACTGTACATTTCGATGTCCATGTGACAAATAAAGCTAATCTTTGATCTAAAAAGTGGTGGGTAAAGGCCTAAAATGAGAACTGAAAAATTTATAAGGGGCCTGAGGGGCAACGTCTTCATGCAAGAGGGTGGTGAATATATGGAACGAGTTGCCATAGGAAGTGATTGGGGCAGGTACAATACAGCATTTAAAAGCCATTTCGATAATTAGACATCTAGACGTGCTGATGGGTCTTGACCCAAAACTTTGACAGTTTATTCCTCTCCATAGATGCTGCCTGGCCTGCTGAGTTCCTCTAGCATTTTGTGTGTGTACTCTGGATTTGCAGCATCTGCAGAATCTCTTGTGTTCACATCTCGTTAAGTACATGGAAAGGTGGGGATTAGGTCAAGCAGGGGGAAATGGCACTCGCTTGGTGGGCACTGTGGTCAGTATAGACAAATTGGGCCAGACAGCCTGTTTTCATGTGGTATTACTCATGAAAGTAATGAGTAATGGGACAGCAAGATCCATCACTCATGGCAAATGACGTAGTTATCTCTCAGACTGAGCACCGTGTACCTGTATGTATCGATGATCGGCCAGGCCAGCGGGCACTCTGAGAAGGGCATTGTTGTCCATGTGCAGCTCTCGCAGGTACGGTGCATTGTCGAGGGAACCATTGTCCACAGTGGCAATCTCATTGAAGCTCAGACCCAGCCTGTGGTGGTGAGAGTCAATTGGATCAGTGCTGTACACATCACAAGGGCCTGCAGGTCGATCACCAAGAGGCAATCACACTGCTGCGGGACAGCAGCCAGCATTATCACAAACCTTCTCCATCCCGAACATTTTCTTTTCCCCACCCTCTGATTGGGCAGAAGATAAAAAAACTTAAAATTATGTGCAATCAGACTCAAGGTCAGCTACCGCCCTCCTGTTAAAAGACTATTAAGTATTTCCCAGTATGATAAGATGGATTCTTGACCTCATAGTCTACTTCATTATGATCTTGCACCTTATTGCCTAGCTGTGACCTTGTTGTAGACCTCATTATCTATTTCCTTCACAACAGTAGCATAATATTCATCATTCAGTTACTGTTTCCCTTTGTACTGTCTCACTGCACTGTTACCGTGAAATCAGCTGTGTGGACGCCAAGCTTTTCACCGTACACGTGACTGCAATGAACCGGTTGCCAACTTTCATCGCAGTGGTTCAAGAAAGCAACTCGCCAGCACCTTCTCAGGGCATGAGGGAACACACAATTAAACGCCAGCTCAGCCTGTGAAGGCCACACATCTTGAATAAGAAAGGGGTTCTCTCAACAGGGGCCCTTTCCCTTGCCTTTTGATATTCTCGTCCATCCCATGTGCCTTACACAGAGGTAACTACAGGGTGTGCTAACATGGGGGTTACGTTACTGGATCAGTGACACACATCCAATTACCAGGACAGAGACCCCTTCTAGTTCCAGGCATTTTAATAATTTAAATAAAATCTATACTGAAAAATCTTGTATCTGCAATAGTGAACATCAATCTACAGATTATAAAAAAATTCAAAGTTCAAAGTAAACTTATCATCAAAGTACGTATATGTCACCAAATACTACTCTGAGATCCGTTTTCTTGCAGGCATTCACAATAGAGAGAAGAAATACAGTAGAACAAACAAAAAACTGGTAAGCAAAAATGTGCAAAAGAAGATCCCAAAAGTTAGTAATAAGTAAATAAATAACACTGTGGATTCTCGTTAATTGGGAAACATTTTGGCCCAACTAAGGGTCTGCCCCAATAAGTCGAATTTTCGTGGAAATAATGAAAAAGGTTTAAAACACAAACTGAGTAACAAATGGTGTATTTAAATGAAATACAGATTGAATTAGAACATTACCGATGGTATGAGAGTAATATAAAACTTTGTATTAGTTCATAAAAGTTATTGACGGAGGAATTCATCCAGTGTATACAATGAGCAAACTCAGTGCAGATAATGGTCTACCATTATACAATGCTTTCGACGATGACATCTTCCAGATTTTCACTTTCTTTGACCTTTCTCAGATCTTCACCGATCTGACATTCATTTCAAGGGCAAGTAGCGATGAACCATAAACATTGATTTTGGAAGCAATTCTCACAAATCATGAACAAATTAAAAAAAAATAAAGATCCTAGAGTGAGCCACTTGTCTGGTTTCCTGAGCAGTGGGCTGGATATTGACAATACCCTCTTAAATAACCTACTTCCTCAGAGGTTTGTGTGGATTCAGCAGGCCACCTAAAACTTTGGCAAACCTCTGTAGATACACAGAGGAGAGGATCTTAATTAGTTGGATCACAGCCTGGTATGGAAACACCAATGCCCAGCAATGGAAAAGACTATAGAAAGTGATGGATACAGCCCGGTCCGTCACAGGAAAAGCCCTCTCCACCACTGAGCAGAGTTTGCACATTGTCTTCTGCACATTGACTGTCAGTCTATATGTACAGTTTACCATAAATTCTACGGCATTTCTTTACTTTCCTGTAAAAGCCTGCTAAAAATGAATCTCATGGTGACATATACATATGTTGATAGTAAACTTACTCTGACTTTGACTTTGATCTTTGTGAAACACACCCACTCCTGCTTCTGTCATTTAATGCTTTATAAAGATTCCTAACAGGGAGCAGAGGTGTCACAGGGGAAAATAGGCTAGAAGCAAAGAAGCCACAACGATTATGAAATGAAATTTGGAAGAAGGTACATCAGTGAACACATATAGATAGTGCGCTCGAGTTTCAGCTTACCTGACCAAGTTGTGGAGACCCTTCAGAGAATCAGCTTTCACCCGAGTGATTTTATTACCATCCAGATGAATTTCAGACAGGGAACTTGGGAGGTCTAGTTGGGAAGAGAAATTATGAAAAATGAATACAAGAGATTCCGCAAACACTGGAAATCCAGAGTAACAGATCAGGCAGCATCTATAGAGAGTAATAAAGCACCAACATTTCAGGTCAAGACCCTTTTTCATGAAGTCATTTTGAAGGGTCTCAGCCCACAACGTCAGCTCTTTATTCCTCTCCTGACCTGGAGAGCTCCTCCAGTGTTTTGTGTGTGTTTATCCAGAATGAATGAGGTGCGACTATAAAACTAGAGGTTCAGCCGTAAACTTTGCCCCTTGATCTGGCAACTCATTTTCAAGGGCTCTTTACAACACATGCTCCTGTTATTATTTTTATTTGCCCACTTTATCTTTTGCACATTAGTTGTTTGTCAGTATTTGTCTGTTTATGTACAGGATTTTGTAAATGTTACTGTATTTCATTTTTCCTGTGAATGTTAGCAATAAAAATGTTTGATAATAATTTTACTTTGAACCGTGGCTCCAGAAACATTCCGGAGATGTGGAATTCCCCACTCTTGCATGTGCCCAGTAAAGAGTGGTGGGACATCAACTGGTGGAGTCATAGGACAAGAAACTCCACTCCCCCTTAATGTGCTCCTGCAGGTTTCCACAAATAAAACCAAGTGAGGGGTTTTATGTTTAATGAAACCTGTAACACATTTTATTGAACTCCAAAACCTAAACACATAAGTGTGCTAAAAATCTTTATGTAATAACGTCACTACAACAAACCAGCCTCATAATGTGAAACCCCAACTCAATGATGGTGATTGTGGATTATGTATATTTTTCCCAATTACATTACCCTAGACAGCAACCCACCCCATTCCCCCCCCCCCCGGCCCCCCAGAATTCATTAAAACCAACATTGTGAGCCTGTCTGGGGCTTGGACCAGCTGTATGGCTCGGATCCTGTGTTCCATGGGTAGAGGAATAGCAGGTGCCTCTGGCTCATCCAGAGGTGTGTTGACACATTCATCGTCACGTCGTGACAGCAGGGGTATGGTAGCAGAATACTCCAAATCCTGGTGGGCCGGTTTAAGGTGATCTACTGAAATACATTCCGGTTTGCCCCTCTTATCTAATATAGAAGTCTTTTCTCCCCATTCCAAAATGCAGAATCGGTCACTGTAAGGGGGCCTGAGAGGATGCTGGTGTGCGTCATGGCAGACGAAAAACACCGAGGCAGAATGTAGGTCAACGGCAACCCAAGAGTGCTGTATTCCATGATGGGAGGTAGGAATAGATGCCAGTGAATTGAATTTACTGAGGAGGGTGGAACACGGGGGTTGAGGGGTCGACCAGGCTGTAGTGGTGTTAGGAATGAAATCACCTGGCACTCGTAACGACTGCCAGTATACCAACTCAGCCACGGACGACTGCAGTTTGAGCAGTAGGGCCCATGGGAGACAATCATGCCAGTACTCATCAGTCAGGGACGCCCTCAGAGCTGCTTAATAGAGACAGTCAAACGTGTTGCACTTCCTTTGGGGGATGGAGGTGCCGGCTGAAGAAGGCGAGTGGCTGCCACACGCCTCCAACCAACTGTTCGTGCACAGAACCCACAGCATAGTCTGAAGTGCCAGTGGTAATGGCTATGGGTGCCTTGGGGAGCGGGTGAGCCAGTAGGGTTACATTGGAGGGAGTTCGTTTGGTGTCATCAAATGCCCTGGTCATGTCCGCTGACCAGTCAAGCACTTGATCAGGGGTTTTGCCTTTAAGCACACTGTACTGGGGAAGCATAAATTCAGCAGCTCATGGAATGAAGCGGTGATAGAAGTTCACCCTGCCTGAAAATTCCTGTAGTTTTTTAGTAGCGTGGGGCAGTGGGAAATCCATAATAGCCGTTACATTTGATGGGAGGGGTTTCGCAACTTCTGTGGAGATGTGATAGCTGAGAAAGTCAATGGTTGACAACCCAAACTGGCATTTAATGGGGTTAATAATCAACCTGTGGTGGCTCTGGCCCTAGAAAAGTATGTGGAGGTGAGATACATGTTTGGATTTGTACTCACTGGTGACAAGTATGTCATCTAGGTCAGTGGTCCCCAACCACCAGGCCGAAAGCACGTGCTACCGGGCTGCGAGGAAACAATATGATTTGGCGATATGAAACGATATGAGTCAGCTGCACCTTTCCTCATTCCCTGTCACACCCACTGTTGACTAACACCCCTCCCACCCCCGTCGGCTGGTCCTCAAGAATATTGTCAATATTAAACTGGTCCATGGAGCAAAAAAGGTTGGGACCCCTGATCTAGGTTAACAAAAAGAAGATCTACGTTTTTTTAATACAGAGTCCATCACCCATTGGAAAGTCTGTGCTGCATTTTTCAGTCCAAACAGCATGAGCAGAAACTCAAAAAAGGTCAAATGGGGTACTAACAACTACTTTGGGAATGTTCTCTGAGCACCCAGGCACCCAATGGAAGCCCCTAACTAGATTGACTTTGGAAAAAATTAACTTTCTGGCTAAACATGCCGAAAAGTCTTGGATGTATGAAACTGGGTAACATTCAGGGGTTTTAAAGGCAGCCGTTACTCTTGCGAGACCGTGGATCTGTGCTTGGAAAGTCTTCACTCTCCAGGGCGCAGGCCTGGGCAAGGTTGTATGGAAGACAGGCAGTTGCCCATGCTGCAAGTCTCCCCTCTCCACGACACCAATGTTGTCCAAGGGAAGGGCATTAGGACCCATACAGCTTGGCACCAGTTCGTCGCAGAGCAATGTGTGATTAAGTGCCTTGCTCAAGGACACAACACGTTGCTTCGGCTGGGGCTCGAACTCACGACCTTCAGGTCGCTAGTCCAATGCCTTAACCATTTGGCCACGTGCCCACACTCAGGAGTGGTGGCCTCATTAAGGCATCTGTAATCACAACATGGGTAGCAACCACCATTGGACTTAGGGACCATATGGAGAGGTAAAGCCCAGGGGATATTTGACTAGTGTACAATGCCAAGTCGTTCCATATTGGCAAGCTCAGCCTTCACAGTTGCCAGCTGTAATAGATGAGTTTTACAGTGATCGGTATTAGTGGGTTCAGGCGTGTGTTCAAATAGACTCTCTGCTCTCGCAGCCATGGAACTGCTGAGTGACACTACCATGTGGCAGAGTTTGGTGTTGTCGGCAGTAATTTCTTGCAGAGTGAATTGAGCCTCAGGTTGTACAAACCAAGCGACGGCATTTTGCTCCCAAAACCCCGGCAGTTTCACAGCAACTGCATTGGCGGACATGTTCAATAACTCCAGAATCATCACAGAGCATCAGGCTCACCAATGCAGGTTTTCACAAATAAAACGGAGTGAGGTGTTTTATGCTTAACGAAACCCGTAACACATTTTATTGAACTCCAAAACCTAAACTCCAAAAGTGCGCTTAAAATCCTTACATAACAACGTTGTCAAGTCAGATCGGCCTCTTAAAGTGAAACCCCAACTCAATGTCGGTGGTTATGAACTATGTACTTTTCTCAAAGTTATGTTACCCTACTCTCCCTCCCTCCCAGAAAATATTGGGATTGTCTAATCACCCATCATAATTTAAAAAGTGGTGTTAAGAATCAGATAGATCATTTAGAATCATAGAACACCACAGATCAGAAACAGGCCCTCCGTCCCATCTAGTCCATGCCAAACTATAACTCTGTCTGCTCCAATCGAGCTGCAGCAGGACCATAGCCCTCACATCTGTGTACCTATCTGAATTTCTCTTAAATGCTGAAATCAAGTTCACATCCACCACTTCAGCTGGCAGCTCGTTCCACACTGTCATCTCCCTCTGAGTGAAAAAGCTCCCCCTTAAACACATCATATTTTACCCTTAACCTATGGCCTCTAGTTCCAATCTCACCTGTCCTCAGTGGAAAAAGCCTGCTTGCATTTACCCTACCTATACCCTTATAATTTTATATACATCTATCAAATCATTCTCCCACGCTCCTGGGAAAAATGTCTTAACCTATTCTACCTTTTCCTATAAATTAGGTCCTCTATTCCTGGCAACATCCTTGTAAATTTCTTCTGGACCTTTTCAATCTTTCCCATAGGTAGGTGACCAGAAATATGCACAATACTCCATATTAAGTCTCACCATCTACATAATTTCAACATAATATCCCTACCCCTGTACTTAAGACTTTGAGTTATGAAGGCCAATGTGCTAAGAGTTCTCTTTTCGAGCCTATCTACCTGTGACGCCACTTCCAAGGAACTATGGGTTTGTATTCCCAGATCCATCTGTTCTACCACACTCCACAGTGCTATACCATTCACTGTGTCAGTCCCACCCTAGTTTGTCCTCCAAAAGTGGACACTACACACTTGTGTGAAATAATTTCCATCTGCCACTTCCTTCCTCACTTTACACCATGCCCCCAAATTCGGTGTCGTCTGCAAACTTGCTGATCCAGTTTACCACATTATTATCCAGATCACTGATGTAAGTGACAAACAACAAAGGACCCAGCACCGCTCACTGCGGTACACCGCTCGTCACAGGCCCCCAGTCAGAGAGACAGCTCTCTACTACCACCCTCTGGTTTGTCCCACAAGCCCATGTCAAATCGTTTTTCATTCTGATTTGCCACCTTTCCTTAGGTAAGTGAGTAGAACTGCAAAGTTAAGTTCAAGCACTGCCAATGATGACTACAAGGCCAGCACAGGAGGAACACAATGACTTCATCAATTTGTGCAGTTGGAGGGGGAGAGAGGTGGGTGGGCCCGAGGCCACAGAAGGATTTAAAATCAAGGATGATGGTTTTAAAAATTGGTTGCTGGACCCTGAGACAGTGAAGATAAGTGAGGGTAGGTGCGGTGGGTGAACAGGGCTCAGTAGAAAATGGAGTTGACTGTGTATTGGAGTATTCAGATCTGGAGGGAGCAAAGACAGGAGTGAAGGGATGCAGCCAGACAATCTATGAAAGGATATAAATGTCATAGAGCTGAAAATAGCCAATCTCAATGAAGACCATAAGACATAGGGGCAGAATTAGGCCATTCGGCCCATCAAGTCTGCTCACCATTCCATCATGGCTGATTTAATTTCCCTCTCAACCCCATTCTCCTGCTTTCTCCTCGTAACTTTTGCCACCCTCACTAATCAAGAACTCTGGTTTAAATTTACCCAGTGATTTGGCATCCATAGCCGTGTGTGGCAATTCACAACCCTCTGGCTAAAGAACTCCCTCCTCATCTCTGTTCTAAATGGACACTCCTCTATTCTGAGGATGTGCCCTCTGGTTCTAGATCCCCCCTCCCCCATAGAAAATATCTGCTCCATATCTGCTCTATCTAGGCCTTTAACTATTTGATAGGTTTCAGTGAGATCCCCCTCATTCTTCTAAACTCCAGCGAGTACATGCCCAGAGCCATCAAAACTTCCTAATGTGTTAACCTTTTCATTCCTGGAATCATTCTAGTGAGCCTTAATGCCAGTGAAGGCGGGTGTCAGGGACTTTGAAGCTCGATCCAGGAAAGGACTCCAAAGTACTGTAAACTAAATGGCTCCAAAAAGATGCCAGACATTTAACAGGTTTCCTACAGGACTTGTGCTGCTGACAGGAAAATTCATTCAGATAAATACACAGTACAGTGTGGTTTCCATTTGGGACAAATTTGTTTAAAATGCCTCAAAATTACAAAGGACCAGTAAAGTAACCTTCATTCCTGTGGCGTATGATAATTTGACCCGTGGTGAATGACCTCTCAACTCCACCTGAAGAAGTGTGATTGGACGATTCCCAAGATGGAGTTTCGATCAGTATAAAGCATCAGGCAGAGCCTTGGGTGAAACCTGCTTCCTCCACCCTTCCTGGCACAGGTTCCAGAGACCTTTCAAAGCTTCTTCTGCCAATTTCCCCAAGTCAGTCATGTCTTGCCTAAATCCCCATTAAAAACTCTAAATGATTTTGAACTTGGCTATTAACTGTTTATAACCTTCCCCACTCTGCTTCAGTTCCCTGATCTTCCTCACTTGAGATCCCTCAGCCCCTCCCTGTCCAGGTTCCCATCCCACTGCAACTTTCTCACTGCCTCTCTCCCCCGGCTCCCTCACTCCCTCCACACTCCTGCTCACTCACTCCCTTCCCACCCTGGCTCCCTCACTCCCTCCCATCCCTGGCTCCCTCACTCCCTCCCCACACGGGCTTACTCACTCCCTCCCCGTCCTGGCTCCCTCACTCCCTCCCATCCCTAGCTCCCTCATTCCCTCCCTCCCCCGGCTCCCTCACTCCCTCCCCGCCCCCGCTCCCTCCCCACCTCTCCATCATGTGCAGCAACCAATGTACTCCTGAGCTCAGGAGTACAAACACACCACGGTTCCAAATGGACACACCGACCCCTTTGAGCTCAGTTACAGTGTTGTTTTTACAGCCCCGCTCTCTAATTACCTTTGGGAATTGCTGTCAGATCGGAATCTGACAATCGAATGAAGGAAAGCTTCTTCAGGCCCTTAAAAGCCCCACTGTCAATGCCAGAGTTCTTCAGAGGGTTGCTGCCCATTTCTGAGGAGTGAGAAACAATCGAAAAGAAACATTAGAATCATAGGATGCCATTCTGGCCCATCGAACACCTGCCTGCTCTTTGAATTACCCGGTTATTCCCACTTATCTGCTCTGATGGCAGAGTTGCATGCTGAGTAGCACGTCGATTTACAGTACCAGGTTTGGCCGTTCCATTCCCACCGCTGTCTGTAGGTTCCCCCGTGACCATATGGGTTTCTTCCAGGTGCTATGGTTTCCTCTTAGGCTCCAAGGACGTGTGGTTAGGGTTAGAGTTGGTAAGTTGTGGACACACTATGTAGGCATTGTAAGCATGCCAACACTTGCAGGCTGCCACCAACACGTCCTTGTTCTGGGTTGGTCATGGGAATAAAACAACACATTTCACCTTGTGCTTCGAAATGCGCATGACAGATAAAGCTAATCTTTAATCTCTAAATTGATCTATCTTCTTACTGCATAGCAGTCAGCACTAATGACCGGGGGTCAATTCCTGTCACTGTCTGTAAGGAATTGACACTGTATGTACGTTCTCCCCGAGGCCACAGGGGTTTCCTCCAGGTGCTCTGGTTCCTCCCACCTTCCAAAGACGTACAAGTTAGTGAGTTCTGGACATACTGTGTTGACATTGGAAATACGGTGAAAATTATGAGCTGCCCAGCACAATCCTCACTGATTTGATATGATGCAGATGACACATTTCACTGTATGCTTCTATGTACATATGACAAATAAAACTTAACTTACTTTCTTTCTTCTTTCATTAACCTGTAAGCCTTTCCTTCCATTTTTCTATCATCCCTGTGTCTATCTAAGAGTTTCTTAATTGCCTTTAATGTATCTGTATTTACCATCACTCCTGTTAGAGTGTTCCACATAACCACCTCTCTCTGTGTAAAGAACATACATCCTGGCTATACTTTCCTCCAATCATTCTAAAATTATACACCTGGTACTAGCCACTTCCGTCCTGGGAAATAGTGCGTGGCTGTTCACTCAATCTATGTCTCTTATCTTTTTGTATACTGCTGTCGTCACCTCTCATCTCCTTTCTTTCCAAAGAGAAAAACCCTAGTTCATATAAGATATGTTCTTTAAGTGGATCACCTCCCCCCCCCCACCCTCACTTCAAACAACATCCCAGGAAACACCAAAAGTTAAAAGTGGTGGCAAATATGGTGCAGAGGTCCAATGCTTGAGAGAATCAGGAGAGCTTGAACCTGACCTCAGTGAGGGTGAAAGCAGTGTGCCATACCCAAGGCGTAGACCTCTGACAGATTGTCAAAGGTGTTCTTCTTCACTTTGGTGATCTCGTTCTCATGGACACGCAGCTCTTGGAGCGAGGAAGGCATGTTGATTGGGATCTCCTTCAGAAGGTTCTTGGACAGGTACAGTCTCTGTAACTTTACCAGAGGGGCAAAAGCTTTGGGATGAACTGTGCTGATCTTGTTGTTAACCAAGATTAAGGCCTGCAAGAGGAGGAGAGCCAATCAAAATAAATCTTGCCATGCCAAACTACCATTTTCCTTGGCTTGAGTACAACCTGTTCCACAAAAATAACACTACCACCTTAAAAATCATGACTTAAGCATAGAGTAAATTGTAGCCATACATTCACATCCAAAGTTCAAAGTAAATTTATTATCAAAATATATACTTGTCACCATATACAACCCTGAGATTCATTTTCTTTCAGGCATTCACAGGAAATGCGAAGAAACACAATAGAATCAATGACAGACAAACACCAATATCAAAAAGACAACAAACTTCTCCCTCTCAAACTGCACAGTGAATTCTATCATATTATAATCAAATCTCTTCAAGGTTCCTTTACTTTAAGCTCCCTAATCACAGTATCCAATCCAGAATTGCCTCTTTCCTAGTGCACTCAACCACAAGGTACCTAACAAGCCGTCTCACAGGCACTTTACAAATTTCCTCTTATGGGATCCAGCACCAACCTGATTTTCCTAAACTACAGTACTGTGCAAAAGTCTTAGACACACACACACACACACACACACACACACACACACACACACACACATATCTATCTATATATAGCTAGAGTGCCTAAGATTTTGCTTGCATTCACTCTATCTATACCCATCATAATTTTATATACCTCTATCAAATCCCCCCTCATTCTTCTACGCTCCAGGGAATAAAGTCCTAACCTATTCAACCTTTCTCTGTAACTCAGTTTCTCAAGTCCCAGCAACATCCTTGTAAACCTTCTCTGCGCTCTTTCAACCTTATTAATATCCTTCCTGTAATTTGGTGACCAAAACTGCACACAATACTCCAAATCTGGCCTCACCAACGCCTTACACAACCTCACCATAACATACCACTCTTATAATCAATACTTTGATTTTTAAAGGCCAATGTACCAAAAGCTCTCTTTACGACCTTATCTACTTGTGATTCCACTTTTCGGGAATTTTGTATCTATATTCCCAGATCCCTCTGTTCTACTGCACTCCTCAGTGCCCTACTGTTTTCACACTTATCTGTATTAAACTCCATCTGCCATTTTTCAGCCCATTTTTCCAGCTGGTCCAAATCCCTCTGCAAGCTTTGAAAACCTTCCACACTGTCCACTACACCTCCAATCTTTGTATCATCAGCAAATTTGCTGATCCAATTTACCACATTATCATCCAGATCATTGATATGGATGACAAATAACAATGGACCCAGCACTGATCCCTGTGGCACACCACTAGTCACAGGCCTCCACTCAGAGAAGCAATCCTCCACTACCACTCTCTGGCTTCTTCTATTGAGCCAATGTCTAATCCAATTTACTACCTCTTCATGTATACCTAGCGGCTGAATCTTCCTAACTAACCTCCCATGCGGGACATTGTCAAAGGCCTTACTGAAGTCCATGTAGACAATATCCACCGCCTTCCCTTCATCCGCTTTCCTGGTAACCTCCTCGAAAAACTCTAATAGATTGCTTAAACATGACCTACCACGCACAAAGCCATCTTGACTCTCCCTAATAAGTCTCTGTCTATCCAAATACTTGTAGATCCTATCTCTTAGTACTCCCTCCAATAATTTACCTACTACCAACATCAAACTTACTGGCCTATAATTTCCCAGATTACTTTTAGAGCCTTTTTTAAACAACAGAACAATATTAGCTATCCTCCAAACCTCCGGCACCTCACCCATAGTTACTGACATTTTAAATATATCTGCCAGGGCCCCTGCAATTTCAACACTAGTCTCCTTCAAGGTCTGAGGGAATACCCTGTCAGTCCTGGGGATTTATCTATTCTGATTTGCCTCAAGATAGCAAGCACCTCCTCCTCTTCAATCTGTATAGGTTCCATGACCTCACTACTTGCTTGCCTTATTTCCATAGACTCTATGCCAGTTTCCTTAGTAAACACAGATGCAAAAAACCCATTTAAGATCTCCCTCCATTTCTTTTGGTTCCATACATGGCCGACCCATGATGGACTGGGTCATATCCATTACTTGTGGTAGGATTTTCCATTCAAAGGCGTTGGTGTTTCCAACTTATTAACCTTGGAATGTAGCAGGGAGCTGGAGCACCTGGAGGAAGCCCACGTGGTCAATGCATGGAATGCACCAACTCCTTAAGGCAGCAGAGGGAATTGAACCCTGATGGTTGACTGCAGGTGCTGTAAAGCACAACACTCACCTCAACACTACCACAGTGCTTATTCTATCTATCGAGGTGGAAGGGAAGGAGAACAATAACAGATTGCAGAACGTAACAGTGCAGCAATACATAGAGGTACCTACTGGAGAAGGGGCAGTGTGGATCTCCAGTTAGGGAATGAGATAGGTCAGGTGACGGAGGTTTGTGTTGGGGAGCACTTCAGGTCCAGTGATTACAATGCCATTAGTTTCAATATAATTATGGAGAAGGATAGGTCTGGACCCAGGGTTGAGATTTTTGATTGGAGAAAGGCTAACTTTAAGGAGATGCGAAAGGATTTAGAAGGAGTGGATTGGGACAAATTGTTTTATGGGAAGGATGTAATAGAGAAATGGAGGTCATTTAAAGGTGAAATTTTGAGGGTACCAAATCTTTATGTTCCTGTTAGGTTGAAAGGAAAGGTTAAAAGTTTGAGAGAGCCATGGTTTTCAAGGGATATTGGAAACTTGGTTCGGAAAAAGAGAGATATCTACAATAAATATAGGCAGCATGGAGTAAATGAGGTGCTCGAGGAATATAAAGAATGTAAAAAGAATCTTAAGAAAGAAATTAGAAAAGCTAAAAGAAGGTATGCGGCTGTTTTGGCAAGTAAGGTGAAAATAAATCCAAAGGGTTTCTACAGTTATATTAATAGCAAAAGGATAGTGAGGGATAAAATTGGTCCCTTAGAGAATCAGAGTGGACAGCTATTTGTGGAGCCAAAAGAGATGGGGGAGATTTTAAACAATTTCTTTTCTTCAGTATTCACTGAGGAGAAGGATATTGAATTGTGTAAGGTAGGGGAAACAGATAGGGAAGTTATGGAAACTATGATGATTAAAGAAGAGCAAGTACTGGGCTTTTAAGGAATATAAAAGTGGATAAGTCTCCGGGTCCTGACAGGATATTCACCAGGACCTTGAGGGAAGTTAGTGTGGAAATAGCAGGGGCCCTGACAGAAATATTTCAAATGTCATTAGAAACAGGGTGGTGCCAGAGGATTGGCGTATTGCTCGTGTTGTTCCATCGTTTAAAAAGGGTTCTAAGAGTAAACCTAGCAATTATCGGCCTGTGAGTTTGACGTCAGTGGTGGGTAAATTGATGGAAAGTATTCTTAGAGACGGTATATATAATTATCTGGATAGACAGGGTCTGATTAGGAACAATCAACATGGATTTGTGCATGGAAAGTCATGTTTGACAAATCTTATTGAATTCTTTGAAGAGGTTACTAGGAAAGTTGACAAGGGTAAAGCGGTGGATGTTGTCTGTATGGATTTCAGTAAAGCCTTTGACAAGGTTCCACACAGAATGTTAGTTAGGAAGTTTCAATCGTTAGGTATTAATATTGGAGTAGTAAAATGGATTCAGCAGTGGCTGGATGGGAGACGCCAGAGAGTAGTGGTGGATAACTGTTTGTCAGATTGGAGGCCGGTGACTAGGGAATGTGCCTCAGGGACCTGTACTGGGTCCAATGTTGTTTGTCATATACATTAATGATCTGGATGATGGGGTGGTAAATTGGATTAGTAAGTATTCAGACGATACCAAGATAGGTGGAGTTGTGAATAATGAAATAGGTTTTCAAAGCTTGCAGAGAGATTTAGTCCAGTTAGAAGTGTGGACTGAAAGATGGCAGATGGAGTTTAGTGCTGATAAATGTGAGGTGCTACATTTTGTTGGGACTAATCAAAATAAGACATACATGGTAAATGGTGGGGCACTGAAGAATGCAGTAGAACAGAGGGATCTAGGAATAATGGTGCATAATTCCCTGAAGATGGAATCTCATGTGGATAGGGTGGTGAAGAAAGCTTTTGGTATGCTGGCCTTTATAAATCAGAGCATTGAGTATAGGAGTTGGGATGTAATGTTAAAATTGTACAAGGCATTGGTAAGGCCAAATTTGGAGTATTGTGTACAGTTCTGGGCACCAAATTATAGGAAAGATGTCAACAAAATAGAGAGAGTACAAAGAAGATTTACTAGAATGTTACCTGGATTTCATCGCCTAAGTTATAGAGAAAGGTTGAACAAGTTGGGTCTTTATTCTTTGGAGCGTAGAAGGTTGAGGGGGGACTTGATAGAGGTATTTAAAATTATGAGGGGGATAGATAGAGTTGACGTGGATAGGCTTTTTCCATTGAGAGTGGGGGAGATTCAAACAAGAGGACATGAGTTGAGAGTTAAAGGGCAAAAGTTTAGGGATAACATGAGAGGAAACTTCTTTACTCAGAGAGTGGTAGCTGTGTGGAACGAGCTTCCAGCAGAAGTGGTTGAGGCAGGTTCAATATTGTCATTTAAAGTTAAATTGGATAGCTGTATGGACAGGAAAGGAATGGAGGGTTATGGGCAGAGTGCAGGTTGGTGGGACTAGGTGAGAGTAAGCGTTCGGCATGGACTAGAAGGGCCGAGATGGCCTGTTTCTGTGCTGTAATTGTTATATGGTTATATGGTTATGTAGGAAGTGCAGAGCAAGCAGACAAATAAAGTGCAAGGGCAATAATGAGGTAGATTGAGAGATCAAGAATTCATCCTTACAGTATAAGATGTCTGTTCAAGAGTCTGACAACAGTGGGGTAGAAAATCTCCTTGAGCGTGGCGATATGTTCTTGATTGTTTAAATCTTCTGCATGATGCACAGGGGAGGGGAGTGAATGACCGGGGTGGGACGGGTCTTTGTTTATGTTGGCTGCTTTCCTGAGGAAATCGAGGGGAGGTTGATCTAAGTGAAGGACTGTGATGTGTCACAACTCTCTGCAGTTCCCTGTGGCCTTGGGCCAAGCAGTTGCTGTACCAAGCTGTGAAGCACCCAGATAGGATATTTTCTATGGTGTATCTGTAAAAATTGGTGAGAGTCATTGGGGACATGCCGGATCTGCCTAGCTTTGTGAGGAAGTAGAGGCACAGGTGTGCTTCTTGGCTTTTGTATTGAACCAGGACAAGCTGATCGTCTGGATCCTGGAACTCAGTCCTAACACTGTGGACGAACTTCCGAAGAACTGCATTTGCGCAAAGCAGTGACTCACCGCCACCGTTCACATGGGTACTTAAGGATAGCTATAAACACTGGTCTCATTAGCTATAAACACTGGCATCCTGAGGGAGAACTGATTCATGATGTATGTAGCTGGCTACTTTCCAGCAGCCCTAACCATGGGATGGAGAATCTCCAATTGGATCTCAATCCCCACCCCTTGCTTTCCCAGTGTTCCTCAGGATTAATAGCAACAGGAAAAAAGACTTCTAAATAATGTGATTTGTCAAAACAGATTTTTGTTCCACAGACGTGGGCACGACAATTGAACTGCTTGAGGAAAGACTTGGTAAGCTCGTCAAGTGTTTATTGTGGTGGGGCTTGTGGCGAATCTCCACCCTCGGGTTATGGAGACTCTGTCGCACATGATCGGCAGGGGAGCGGGCCGATTTTGTTTTGATATTAAATGGATATGTAGTAAGCGCAGGAAACTATGACATGAGTTTACCGCCAATCCTGTTGACTGGTGGAGCAGTCAGAAGAAGCCAAAATGGCTTAATCCTGCTCTTATTTCTTACGGCTTTAGGACTTCAGGGTCGCAGACTCCATAAACCACCCAGCTTCTTCCAGGAATTAAAGATTAGTCCAGTGGCCCTGGGCATAAACAACATCTGGGAGAAAAGCCACTAAAATGGAGGAATAAAAAATGTTTACCTTGGGGCGTAAATATGAACAAATTTAAATCTGAGTAATTAATCTTGTGTTAGAGGCACGGTAGAGCAGCTGTAAGGTTAACACTATTTCAGCGCCAGTGACCTCGGTTCAATTCCGGCCGCTGTCTGCAAGGTTTGTATGTTCCCCCCCATGACTGTGTGGGCTTCCTCTGGGAGCTCCAGTCTCCTCCCACCTTTCAAAGATTCAAAATTCACGATTGTTTAATGTCATTTCCAGTACACAAGTGTAAAGGAGAACAAAAATACTCGATGCAACACCAAATGAAACACAATAATACAAAGAACACAATAATAGAAAATTCACAATAAATATAAACATATAAGATACCTTACATGCATAGATTGATTATAGGTCAATACATTGACGTGGTGTTATGTACGTAACCACGTACGGGTGAGAGTTAGTAAGTTGTGGGCACCAGAAGGATGGAGATACTTGCCCCCAGAACATCCTCAGACTGTGCTGGTCATTGACGCAAAAGACAAATTTCATTGTATGTTTCGATGTACATGTAATAAATGAAGCTAATCTTTTTTTTTAAAAAAACACACAACATATCACTCCCAAAATTCAATTTTCAGAACCAGAATTAAACACAATTACAATTACAATCCTATAACCTCAATATTTTGCTCTTTTGGCACTACTTATCACATACATATACACACGTACATGTACAATATATAGTATATTAATTGTATTTCACTCTACTGCTGCCACAAAACAACACATTTCGCAATATAAGCCAGTGACAATAAACCCTATTCTGATTCTGAATCCTTCATCACAATACACCAGAGGACAAATCTTAATCCAGAGTGTTTTCATGTTTCCTGTCAATGCTTTGATCTTCCAGCAATGAAGGTGAAAACCACTGGAGATAAGGAAGGGCCTGTTTGAGTAGGAACAGTAGTTGGGGGTGAGGAACTATGCAATGAAACCTTTCCAAACGCCTCTAGACTTGGCAGCCAATTGCTCTTCTGTGCTTGGAGACAGTTACCTCACTCGCGGTATGGTACCTTTAGCCAACAAAAAGGAGACAGACACCTCCCTTTGGAAATGATGTGTAATTTGGCTTCAATAATCTTTGACTAGGAGACAGACAATTACAAAATAAGCTAAAGCTATTTAGCTCCATGAGAGGGGCTGGCCATATGGTTTCTACAGCCTGTTCCACCATTGAGTAAGATATTGGCTGACTTTCAACTCTGGTCCACTTACTCATCTAATCTCCACCTCCTTTAATTTTCTAAATGTCCAGAAATCTTTATTTTAGCTTTAACTCCTCAGCTATCTGGATTCCAAAATTCAGAATATTTACTGCTAGCTGGGTAAAAGCATTTCTTCTCCTCCTCCTTTCTCCATGTCCTTAGTCCCTAGATCCACACCGCCCAGCCTGAGGAAATACTCAGCAGAGTTGATCATCACCATGTGATATGGAGAGATCTCTGCACAGGAGCAGAAAACGCCGCGAGGGTTGCAAACTCAGCCACCTTTCTCATGGGTGCTAGCCTCTCCACCATCAAGGGCATCTTCAAAGGGCCATGTCTCAAAAAGGCGGCATTGGACCTCCACCACCCAGAACTTGCACTCTTCCCATTACTACCATCAGGGAGGATGTACAGGAACCTGAAGACACACACGCACACACACACACACTCACACTCACGCACTCACACTCACACACAACATTTTAGGAACAGCTTCCTTCACTTTGCCATCAGATTTCTGAATGGACAGTAAAACCCGTGAGCTAATTTTGGCTCACTATATCTGGTTTCTTTAGGTACTACGTAATACACACAGTGGCCACTTTATTAATGCTTGTTACTGTAAATATGCAATCATTCAACTATGTGGTAGCAACTCAATGTATAAAGGCATGAAACTTCAGCTAATTGGGGGAAAATGTATTTGTCTCGATGTGTCCCAATTAACTGGAATCCACTGTATATTTTATACTTCTCAATATAATTCATAGTACATTTAATTTATTGCACTCTACTGCTGCCAAACAACAGATTTCATGGCGTATTTCAGAGATAGAAAAACCTGATTCTGATTCTAGTGGATCCTTCGAAGAACTCAGTCAGTTTCAACAGCAGAGGCAGCAGCTCTTATCAAACCCTCCTTAAATAAAATAGCTGCATTTCCACCTCAAGGTGGTGTTGCCTGTAAGGTACAGTAAAATGCAGACACGAGAGACTAGGGGCTGGAATCTAGAACAGAGAACTGAGCAGCTGGAAGGACCTAGCAATACACACAAAATGCTGAAGGAAGTCAGCAGGCCAGGCAACATTTTGTTGGTAGCTGGAAGATCTCTGTGGGTCAAGCAGCGTCTGTGGAAGCAAATAGACAGTCACTGTCATCTGGACTGTGCATTTCTCTTCACCATTGCTGCCTATCCCGCTTTTTGCCTCCAGCAGCTCATTTACCTCTTCTATGAGGTATAGACTAAGAGATGACAGACTAAGGAATGAAAGCTTCTTGTCTTTCAATGGCTAGCAGGCAATTGACGGGCCAAGTGGCCTCCTCTTGATGTCTGCTTCCGTCCCTTGAACCCCTGCATCCTTCATAACCCAAAGCGGTGTAGATTCCAATGTGTACATTTAGGTAAAGACTAGGTGGAAATGACATTCCTTGAATTTTTCCAGTGAACCACAAGAAAAGACTTCCATAATCACATTCCCAGATCCCAGAATTTTGTTCCAAGATTCTTTTGAAACCAATTTAAAATTCTTATGCTAAGTGCTGTTCCGTGTTGATTAGATGCAGCCTTCGCTCTGTCAGCACATTGACATAACCCTTATCCGCTTCTCAGAAGAAATGATGTGAGAACGTACCATTCCATCACAGATTCAGCTCCTTGTCACAGTTGTTCAGCTCATTGTAGGAAAGGAACAGGAAGAACACACATTCCTGTGGTCAATGACAGAAGTTGCTGGTCCCCATGGATTAGGGCTGGTGACCCCCCCCCCACATGAGTCCTGTGGGCAAGTCCAGAGGATGAGTTGAGAGGTCAAAGTCAGTTCCCGAGATTGGCAAGTCCTGGGTCAATATCCAGAGCTTGGCGAAGTCCAGAGGTTGAAGCCCAAGGATTAGTGAGTCCAGAGGCTCAAAGGTCAAAGACTGAAGTTCGTGAGTCTGGGGATCAAGGTGTAATGGTCAGAGCCCTTGGCTTGACATGTGCCAGTGATCAGAGGTCTGTGATTCTGCAAGTCTGGACCAGGGAGTGGAGTCAACAACGTCTGTGAGTCTGAGAGTCTGGAGCCAAGGACTAGTGGTCAAAGGCTTGGAGGATGCCTGTCTTGGGGTTGGAGGCTTTCGTCTCTGCTTTTGAGTGTGTGGGTGGAGGGTGGAGGGTGGGAAAAGAGTTGTCTTGCTGCTGTTGTTTTGTTGCCTTTGTTGTTGCTGTGGGCACGCTATGTTGGCGCCAGAACGTGTGGCGACACTTGTGGGATGCCCCCAGCACATCCTTAGGATGCATTCGGGCTCTCATGGCCAGGCTGTGCAACAGTTTCTTCCCCCAAGCCATCAGACTCCTTAATACCCAGAGTCTAAGACTGACATCTACATCATTTATTATTATATTGTAATTTGTCCTCTACTGTTACTATTGTCTTGTTTATTATTTATGGTACTGCCCTGCACTGTTTTGTAAACTTATGTAGTCCTGTGTAGGTCTGTAATCTAGTGTAGCCTTGTGTTGTCTCACATAGTCTAGTGTGGATTTGTGTTGTTTCATGTAGAACCATGGTCCTGGAGGAACGTTGTTTCGTTTTTACTGTGTACTGTACCAGCAGTTTATGGTCGAAATGACAATAAAAAGCGACTTGACTTGAACTGACCCGTTAACACAAATGACACATTTCACGGTATGTTTCAGTGCACTTGTGATAGAAGTAACAAGTAATAGTCCCCCTGTCCACTGAATAGGCTCCACTGGTGTCTAAGGAAGTCTTGCGAATCACTGGAGCACCTGAGTTGCCAAAGCATTATATCCACGTGTGGCAACCGTGCTGCCCAAGGCAGCAGGTTAAGTGTGGAGAGTTGTAAACGCAGCCCAATCCATCAGACAAACCAGCCTCCCCTCCATTGACACTGTCGACACAACCCCCCACCTCAGGATAGCGGCAAATGTAATCAAGGAGCACTCCCACTCCAGACATTCTCTCTTCTCCCCTCTTTCATTGGGTGGAAAATGCCATAGTAGCCATGCGCTTAGCATGATAACGTTAGAGTTCAGAGTTCAATTCTATCTCCATTCTGTCAGGAGTCTCTGGATACCTTCCCCTGGGGTCCACCTCATCTTTACCTAAATGTATAGGCTGGAATCTACATCCCTTTGGGTTAACAAAAATGCAGAGTTTCAAGGGAAGAGAAGCAAACATCTGGAGGAGGCCAGTTGGCCTGTCAAGTGCTTGCTAGTGTTATGTACCCCTAGGGTTCATATTTTCTGTGGACTGTCACTTTGAAACGTCGGGAGAATGAGACTGACTTTTGGTCACTGTATGAGCTGCTCCACAGAGAGAGAGAGAGAGAGAGAGAGAGAGATGGAGTTATTTGATGGACAATCGATGTTATGGTTTCTCTGCAGCTTGTTTTGAATATACAAGGACACGCAGACACACACAGTTAGAGTCAAGATGGATTCGGTCAATGGAAGACACCAGTGAGTCGGTCGCTGGTTTAAACTTTCAGTAGCCCAAAAGGGGTGAGTTGAGATCGATCCTGAGTATCGATAAATGACTGTCACAAGTTTTCTGCAATTAGAACAGGTTTGCAGGAAGAGAAGAGAGGAGAGATAGGTTTGAAACAGAAGAAACCTAGTGACAAAGAGATCACTGTTTGGACTCTCTCCTTAAGGAGCCCGTGAGGGTGAGTTTGTTTCCATTCAACTATGGAAGTGTGATTATCACTTAGTTAATCCACAGGAGTGGGTTCTCTGGTGAGGAGAAACCTTTGTGAATACACGTGTGTATTTACCCTTTGTCTGGGTGTGGTAGTTCACTGAAGAAAGGCATCCCTGTGGCAGATCACTGTTGGAGTTATTTCATATAACTGGATAAGTGGCTATCACGTTGTGTGTTTGAGGTAACCTTATGGAATCTACCGGTGTGTCAACCCTTGCCTGGGTGGTGGTTCCCTTGAAGAGGGTCCCCTTTGTGACAAGCTACTGTTGGTGATAATCAATACGTGGATTCTGTTGGACTATCCTGTGGCCACCACTTTGAATTCGGGTGTGGTACCACTTGTGCTGAATGGATATTCGTTGAAGATCACTGTCAGTGACATTTCGTGTGTGGAGTGGAACAACTTAGGAGATAAAACCTACTACTATTGTTATTTTGTATTGCTGCCATGGAAACGACGTAATTGCCTTCTCACAACATTCGCCTTTTGGCTTACAAACATCTCGCATTAATTAACCTGTGCATCTGAATTGAACTTTTCTTACCCACCACCGTAAGACGGTATCACTTACCACCTAAGCTTGAAGAAGTTTGGGTTTTATATTTCTACACCTATATATGCATAAACTCTGCTAACCTGTTTGATTTATCTGGTTTTATGTTACTTTATTATGTAGTTGCTAATAAAATAGAATTAGTTAACAGCAAAACCAGACTCCAGGTGTGTTCCATTTCTGCTGGTTCTTTTAACCGGTTACGGGGTACGTAACACTAGCCATTGAAAGGAAGTAAGCTTTCATCATGTTTATCATCTTTGCTCCCCGTGGCGTGCACAGGTTTTCTACGGGTCCTCCAGTTTCCTCCCGCAGTGAAAAGGCCGACCATCTAGGCGAAGTGGTCATTGTAAATTGGGTTTGGGTTAATCGGGTTTGTCAGGGCTTGCTGGGACAGCACAGCTCGAGGGGCTGGAAGGACCTACCCTGTGCTGTATCACTAGAAAAAAATAAATACTGCAGAAACTTGAGAACACGTCCCTCCAGGCACAAGGACAGCTTCTACCCTGCTGCTGTTTGACACTCGTACAAGAAAGATGGGCTCGTGGTCTCTCAGTCCACCTCCTCATGGCCCATGCACTTTATTGTCCACCTACGCTGCACTCTCTCCGTAACTGGAACACTTCATTCTGCATTCTGTTATTGTTCTTGTCCGGGAGGCAGGGTGGAGGTAAGTACATCTATGAAAGGAGGTGTAAGGCGCTGCTTCCCTCCACTAGCCTGCGGTCACCCTCGGGCAAGGTGGAGCACCCGCTTAGCCCCCCGATCGGGGAGCAGGTGGTGGACGGTCGTATGAGCAGCCAGTGCATATCACATGGTTATGCGACCACTGACACGAGGCAGACAACCTCTGGAGGATATTGATAATGGCTGGGGTCACCTGTCTTGTAAAGACACTGCCCAGGAGAAGGCAATGGTAAACCACTCCTGCAGAAAAATTTCCCAACGGCAATCATGGAAAGACTATGATCGCCTGCGTCATACAACACGGCGCATAACGAGCAGACAAACTGCCCCAGTGTACTGATGTATGGAATGATCTGTCGGGATGGCACACAAACAAAGTGTCTCAGTACGTGTAACCATGATAAAGCAATTACTAATGAATAGACAGGATCAGGGACTGCCAAATGGGTTCAGTGTGGACTGGTACTTGATGGTCAGTATGCTGCATCATTCAATGACCACATACACCTTCTTCGAGGAGCCTCAGGTACTGGCATGACCTTTGAACTGAGGCAGGCAACTGGAACGGACACGCACTCAAGTGACCTCCGCCCGGAGGTGTCATGACCCGTGGATAGCGTTTACAGTACCAGCGCTTGGAGTTCAATCCCTGCTGCTGACTGTAAGGAGGTTTTATGTTCTGCCCGTTACTGCATGGGCTTCCTGTGGGTGCTCTGGTCTCCTCCCACACTCCAAAGATGTTTGGTTAGGGTTAGTAAGTCGTGAACACGCCGCATTGGTGACACTTGCGGGCTGCCCCCAGCACATCCTCAGACTGTGTCAGTCATTGAGGCAAATGGCTCATTACGCTGCCGATTTCGATTTTTCAGTGCGACAGAGCTAACCTTTATCACAGTCTGAAGTGTCACCAGGGGTCAATGGATACACGAGCCAAGGTGAAGGTGAGACCTCAACACTGCTGTTCACACCTAGGGCCAAACTACCCTCAGGAATGAAAGCTGAACGTCACTGTGGTCGTCTCACTTACGTGAAGGTTCTTCAGATTCTTGAAGTCATTTTCTTTTATCTCTGTGATCTTGTTATTCTGCAAGTCAAGCATGGTGGTATCTTTGGGAATGTTCTCTGGGACGGTGGAGAGACCTGTTTCAGGAGAAAGATTAAAAAGACTTCACTTTAAAGGACATATGCATCGCACTAAAGAATTTTAGTTGTTACAGTGGTGGAAGAATCCCAAAACTGTAGGACAAAGCACCCATAATGGAGACTTCGAATGAAGGGCTGTTAACAGGAATGATGATATTAAACTGAAATTAATGCAGAAAAGTTTTACAAGAATATTGACAGTACTACAGGGACAGAGTAATAAGGAGAGGTTGGGCAGGATGGCACTTTTTCCTTGGAGACTGTGAGGTCTTCATATGGAGGTGTGTGACATTACAAGGGACATGCACACCGTATTTTTCCCCTGGGTTGG
This sequence comes from Mobula birostris, assembly GCF_030028105.1. Lineage (NCBI taxonomy): Eukaryota > Metazoa > Chordata > Chondrichthyes > Myliobatiformes > Myliobatidae > Mobula > Mobula birostris. The sequence goes on along the minus strand of NC_092378.1, from coordinate 61,288,451 downwards.
GGAATCAAAAACTAAAGGGCAAAGGATTAAGGTGAGATGGGAAAGATTTAATAAAAACTTGAGGGACAACTTTTTTCTTTCTTTTGCACAAAGGGTGGTTTGTGTAGGGAATGATCTGTCAGAGGAAGTGGTTGAGCCAGGTACAATAACTTTTAAATGACCGTTGGATGGGTACGTGGATTGGAAAGATTTAGGTTATGGGCCCAGTGCAGACTACTGGGACAGATGTGTATGGGAATTTGATCAGGATTGACCAGCTGGGCCAGAGGGCCTCTTTCCATGTGGTCTAACACAATAATTTTAAGTATTTCAGACAACTTGAGCCCTGCCAGCTCCTGAAACCAGCACTGAGCGTTAGACCTGAAATTTTGCTTTGATGATGTTGATTGAGGGATTATTATTGACCAAGTCAGTAAATAGTTTCAGATGCATTCTCCTGAAATCAGTCCAAAGTTCAAAGTAAATTTATTATTAAAGTACTTATATGTCACTGTATACTTCTCCGAGATTCAGCAGTGCCACCAGAGGAGAAATGGGCAGACACCAATGCTTCAGCTAAAATTAGCATTAATGATAATGTACAAATTTTTCAGTGATGGGCCAAGTAAAAACATTGCTTTTAGCCCTCAAATTATTCTGCAAAGGCAGCACAGTAGCGGTTAGCAATTCACAGCACCAGTGACCCTGGTTCAATTACCACCGCAGTCTGTAAGAGGTTTGTGTTTTCTCCCTGTGACTGCGTGGGTTTCCTCTGGGTGCTTCCGTTTCATAGAACAATATAGCACAGTACAGGCCATTCAGCCCACAATGTTGTGCTGAGCTTTTAACGTACTCCAAGATCAATCTAACCCTTCCCTCCTACATAGTCTTCCATCTTTCTTTCATCCATGTGTCTAAGAGTCTCTTAAATTTCCCAAATGTTTCCGCCTCTACCACCGCCCTTGGCAACACTGCACCCACTGTAAATCTCTGTAAAAAAGAAATAACTTACCCCTGACACCCCCCACCTTATAATTTCCTCTAATCACCTTCAGATTATGCCCCCCTCATATTAGTCATTTCCACCCTGGGGAAGAGTTTCTGGGTGTCCACTCGATCTATGCCTCTTCTCTTTGTATACATCTCTGTTTCATTCTTCTCCCAAAGACGTACCAGTAATCAGTTGTGGGCACACTATGAAGTAAAGCACACTCGCGGGCTGCCCCCAGTACATCCTCGGACTGTGTTGGTTGTTAACACTAATGATCCATTTCACTGGATGTGCCTGTAAAGCTAATCTCATCTAATCTTCTGCTGGACCACTGGAGTAAGTTCCAGGTTGTGGGTTGAGGGAAGAACAATAACACTCACTCATGGATATAAAGACGATAAGGAAATAGCAAAGGGAACATTGACTGTTTATTCTTTGCCATAGATACTGCCTGATGTGCCGAGTTTCTCCAACGTTGTGTGTTTGTTCCTTTGGACGTCTAGAGTCTTATATTTAAAGAGAAGAATTACTGCCCAGGGTGCTGTCAAATCATCTTCACTTCAGATTTCAGAACACGCACCTATCGAGTCCTCCAATTTATTTTGGCTGTGGGCAGGAAGATGTTTTCAGTATCTGCTCAGTAATCTGCTGCCTTAACAGAGCCCAGGGTTGAACATGAGTGCAACTGGTGATATGCAGGAAGTATGGCTTCTTTCAATGGGACAGTTTCGGGCGAGACATTAACCAAAGAAGCACTAGCTTTCTGTCTGAAAGAAGGAAAAGCATTCCATTCCATTCCTGATGACATATATTTACTTAATCCAACACAGATGTGAATACAACCCCGGGAATGAATGTTAAATAAGAACATAGAACAATATTGCACAGTACAGGCCCTTCAGCCGATGTAGTTGTGCTGACCTTTGAACCTACTCTAAGTTCAATCTAACCCTTCACTCCCACATACTGCACATGCATGTAACGAGAGCTGTATAACTCATCTCCTTCTACCGTAGGCCACAAACTTATCAATCACCCCTGCTGTGGACCACTTTCTGGAGGTCCAAGATGTCAACTTTTACAAAGAAGGGATCCGTATACTCCACGACCGCTGGACTAAGTGTGTAAATGTAGGAGGGGACTATGCTGAAAAATAAATGAGCAAGGTTTTCTAAAATTGACTCCTTCGACCTTAGGCCATGAACTTATCAATCACCCCTCGTAGCCCTTCACTTTTCTGTCATCCATGTGCCTATCTAAGAGTCCCTAATACATAGAGGTGGGAGGAGAAGATGGCGACACGACACAGCTCGCAGCGGCCACTCTGGTGAATGATATCTGTTATCTGTCAAGTAGGGTGCCGTGCACAATCCTGATTTGATGGAGACAGACGTGAGAGCACGGAAGAACATCTGGTGAAACTTCTGAAATGTCTGCTTCGCTGCTGTTGCTACTGTGTGATCCAGAATCTCCAGAGGGGAAGGCCCCGAGTCCTCGGCTTTGCCTGTTGCTTGGCGGCCGGGCCGGGGTCAAAGCGCTCGGCAGAGGATGGTGCTTGGTGCTTGGTGCTCGGTGTCGGAGGCTCGAAGTTTTCGGACAGACTCAGAGTCGGCTGCGATCGGGTGCTTCCAATGTATCGGCAAGCTTGCGGCTCTTGGAGTTCATGGGAAGGAAAGTTTCTACCGTCTGCGTGAGATGATGGGGCTATTGGGACTTGAGACTTTTTTTTTTATCGTGCCCATGGTCTGCTCTTTATCATATTATGGTATTGTTTTGCACTGTTGTAACTATATGTTATAATTATATGGTTTTGTCAGTTTTAGTCTTGGTTTGTCCGTGTTTTCTTGTGATATCCTTCTGGAGGAACATTGTATCATTTTTTAATGCATGCATTTCTAAATGACAATAAACGAGGACTGAGTGTCCTCATAATCTAATCTAATCTGCATCCACCACCACCCCTGGCATAGTGTTCCACACACCCACCTCTCTCCGTGTAAAGAACTTAGCTCTGACATCCCCCTATAACTTCCTCCATTCACCTGAAAGTTATGCCCCACGTATTGGCCATTTCTGCCCTGGGAAAATGTCTCAGCTACCTATTCAATCTATACCTCTTATCATCTTGTACACCTCTATCAAGTCAGCTCAGGTGGGTTCAAGTTGAACACTTTAAATTCCTGCCATAAACTACTGATAAAATAAAGCGTTTGATTAAACTTTCAAAGAAGAAAGTCATTTGGCTCAACAGCTTCATACATATCCTCACAAGCCTCCTCTTGACTTTATTTCCCGCAATGAACAGATCCCAATACTTTCTCCTTCCAGTAGCTGCCCAGCTTGTCACTTAAGCACGTCTCTGATGTTCAAAGGTCCAAAGTACATTTATTATCAGAGATCTGTCTTTCCCAGAGATGGACACAGAACAAAGCAGACAGTGGAACCTATTCAAAGAAAAACATCAACACCCCAAAACCAAAAAAAATCACGTAAATGGCAACAAAAAAAGACAAGCAAAAAAAACAGAGAATATAAAACACGAAATTGAAAGAGCCCAGGCATATTCAGTTCAGCTCTGCGTTCATTATTTGCGGGCCGCCTCGATTCAAAATTGACCGAAAAAACAACAGAAAAAGGAGCAACCAGAAACCCGAATTACAATCCAATCTATAAATGGTGTTGATTATACATTGCCCGAGATCCAGAACTCCAGCACCATCCCCCAATGGAATCGAGGGAGAGAGAAAGAGAGAGAGAGAGAGCATTCAGAGGGACCTTCCCCCGGCAGCAGTGAGTGAGAGGCCGATCGACGACACTCAACCCCTGCACTCTGCACTCACCTTGATGATTTCAATCTTCCTCTGGGCTTTAATCGGTGAGATCAGTGAGAAGTGGAGTCGACCATGGTCTCCAGGCCTCCCGGCCTCATGCTTCACTCACAGCCTGAGGGGACACCCTCAGCAATAGCAAAGCGCTAGATCACTCAATTGGCCCAGTAACACACCAAGTTGTAGATCACAGGCTCCAACACTGGCAGAACCACATTTGGAAGAAAAAGAAGCCATAAGAGAGGTAAAAGAAGTAGTTTTGTGAACCGTCAGGAGGGTGTCACCATTGGTTCGTTTTTGCTGGCACCATCTTCTCCTCCATGACGTTTGTCCCTCCTCTCTCTTTGGAACGAGTCTTACCTTCTCAGCATTCCATTTTCCAAGGGTGGCTGGGACCACCAGAGGATTATCCATTTCAGACGAGCAGAGAAAGTTTAGGGGAGATGCCAGAGGTAGTTTTTTTCTTCAACAGACAGCAGTGGTGTGTGGAATGCACTGCCGGGAGGCACATGGATGATAGAAAAATGGAGGGTCATGGGCTGTGTAGGAGGGAAGGGTTAGATTGAATGAGAAATATTTTCATTTATTTATTTGTTGAGATATAGTACAGTGTAAGCCCTTCTGCTCAGCAACCTCCAATTTAACCCGAACTTGGCCTGTCAAGGGACAATTTGCAATGATCAATGTACCTACCAACCGGTGCGCCTTTGGGCTGTGGGAGGAAACCGGAGCACCCGGAGGAAACCCACACGGTCACAGGGCGAGGGCACAAACTTCTTACCGATAGCAGCAGGATTGTTATAAAATCGGCGCAACATTGTGGGCCAAAAGGCCCGAGCTGTGCCGTCCTGATTCTGATTCCGATTCATTTAGCACGTAAACACTTGAAACTTACCGTGAGACGTCTCATTTGCATCAACAACCAACACACCCTCGGATGTGCCGGGGCCAGCCCACCCCCAGCTACCCCTGCTCTGCGCTCTCCTCCCTAGAAGAAGATAGTTATAAATGTCCTCCCTGATCCATTAAACCCTCGCTTCCATTTACCAGCTGAGAAATCAATTGCATGGCATTGGCCGTCTGTAGCACAATGTACACGAAAACCTGTATTTTTCTTCAGTGTAACAAGGCTATGATTACTCCCCGGTCAGTACAATTATAAAGTTAACCACTCGCACCATGTTCTCAATCTTACTTGTGCCACTGTTGTGATTTTCACACCCGTTGTACACAGAACAGCTTCGTTTGCCACGTAACACTCATTTAGAGCTCAGATGCAGTACCGAACAAGCCTTTCGGCCCATCTAGTCTGTGCTGACCATCAACTGCTCATTTGCTCTAATCTTACATTCATCGCAGTTTTCATTCTCATCAATATTCTTCAAAGAAAGGATCAGCTTTACCTGTCACACATATGTCGAAAGGTCGAAATATCCACTGAAATGTGTCACTTCGCGTCAAGGGCCACCGCAGTCCAAGCATTGCGCCTGCAAGTGTTGCTACACTTCTGGTACTAATCTAGCATGCCCACAATTTACTGACCCTAACCGTATGCCTTTGGAATGTGGGGGGGAAAGTGGAGCACCCGGGGAAAGCCACACGGTCATGGGGAGGGGGAGGGTTGTCCTGACAGACAGTGGTTGGAATTGAAGCCTGACTGGTGATTGTGCTAACCCGCTACGCAACCATACACCCGACCCATACCCACAAGGTTCTACCACTTGCCCACACAGGAGGCGACTTACAGCAGCCAAGTACCCTTCCCATCTGTGCATTTTTTGAGATGTAGGAGGAAAGCAGAGTACCTGTGGGAAACCCGCTCAGTCTCAGGGAGAACGTGCAAGCGGTCAGCACTGGATGTCAAGACTGGACCCGGGCTTCTGGCAGTGAGGTCGCAGTAACTCAATGACCTCCGTCACCGTGTCAGAGAGAAACGCCCTCGCTGCTCACCTCAAATAGGCCTCCGATCACGTCAAATATCCCAGTTAAACCGCTAGTCTCCTCAAAGCCCAACAGCAGATATAAAATCTGAACCCAGACAGTCCCTCCTCATAACGGGATTCAGATTTATTCATCAAGTGCACATCGAAACACACAGGTAAAGGCGTCGCTTGCATTAACCTGAGGGTGTGCCAGGTTAGCATAACACGTCCACGACGCTCAGCTTAACAGCACAGAACACAACAAACAGGCCGGAAATAGCCTTATCCCTCTCCGACACCCTCGCAAACCTCCCACATTACCAGATTAGCGATGCCTTGTGAAATGCAAGCTGTTTGTGTCAGAGCAGTGATGGTGGAGTGCAGAATGAGTAAATTCAAAGCTGCCTTCACTCTCCTTTCCCCACACAGAGCACGCTATGGAGTATGCTTGGGAAAGGACACTGAACAGAGAACAGTGCAGGAACCCCTCAGTTCACAATGTCTGTGCCAAACATGGTGACAGATCAAACAAAATCTTTTCTGGAGAAGAATATTCACTCAGTTAAGGGACTTGCAGGAGATTCTCTTCATCTACAGAACTCATTCCTGCTCGGAAGCATGTGATTCCTTCCCAGCTTTACAAAGCCAAACTGCCCCTGGTGGATGAGAGCTTGCTTGGGTGGTGGACCAGCCCTTCAGCTGCCTTTTGCAGGGTATCTCTGAGACCCAGGAGAAACACGGCTGTAGATAATTGCATCAGTGCAAAAGTGGGAGATAACGCACGGAAAATCTGCCCCTGAAATCGTTTGACACAGATGGCAAGTAATTGGAGTCGGGGAAATTCCAACCATCTCCAACCGTGCAGAGGCAAGTGCCTAGAAATGTATCCACTAAGGTGGCAAATGTGCTTTGCAACAAAAATATTTTGTACACACAAGTGATTCTGCAGGTGCTGAAAATCCAGAGTAACACACACACAAAATGCTGGAGTTCAGCAGGTCAGACAGTATCATTGAAATGGAATAAACAGTCGCTGTTCGGGGCTGAGGCCCTTCATCAGAAGGAGGGAGAAGCCAGAATAAGAAGACCAGGGGTGGGGTGAAGAGTACATGCTGGCAGGTGATAGGTGAGACCAGGTGAGGGGGCAGGTGAATGTGGCTGGGAGCGGGCGGAAGAGGGGATGAAGTGAGAAACTGGGAATTGATAGGTAGAAAAGGTAAAGGTAAAGACGGACAAAGAAGGAATCTGATAGAGGAGTACAGTGGGCATGAGAGAAAAGGAAGGGGTAGGGGAACCAGAGGGAAGTGATGGGCAGGTGAGGTGAAGAAGGGCGCCAGAAAAACAGAGAAGGAGGAGGGGGAGAAACTACTTGAAGGTTCGTCTTCCCACAGTGAGCCACAAGACAAAGAAATACCATGAAGAAAACATCAAATACCCAACATGCCAAAAAAAAAAGGTGCAAAGGATGAAAAACATGTGAAAAACACAAGATAAACTATCAAACCACAGTCATTAAAACAGCCCAGGAATGAAGCAAGATACAGAGAGGGGAGAGAGAGGAAAGGGGTGAAACTAGGGATTACAGGTGATGAGTTGATTGAGGTGTGAATAGTGCAACAGCTTTGTAAAGTAGGTCTGGTATCGCCTGAAAACAGGCCCTTCAGGTCAACTTGTCCACGTTGACCAAATTGTCTAATGGAGCTAGTTTCACAAGGACCGAGACCCAAACTGTCGACTGCCCATCACCCTCCACAGATCATGTCTGATCTGCTGAGCTCTTCCAGAGTTTTAAGTGTAACTCCAGATTCCAGTATCTGCAGATACGTGTGTCAAGAACTCCTGCAAATAACATTTTGTTATTCTGTATTTTAAGGTTAGTAATGGATAGATTATGAAATAGATGTTTATTACTTATTGAAAACATTAAAAATTTTCAAAATTTTAATTCCAACTATGTACAGGTTAGGGTGGGTGAATTGTGGGCATGCTATGTTGGCACTAGAAGCTTGCCGACACGTGTGGGCTGCCCAGAAAAATACTTGCTAATCTGATGTCACGCAAAAGTTGTATTTCTCTGTCTGTTTTGATGTATATATGACAAATAAAGCTAACTTTTAAAACAAATATTTAAGAAGCAAATTTTTTTAAATTATAAAGATATCTATTAAATAAGCAATTAATTAGATAATTAGGCAACTCTGTGACTTAGTGTTATAACTCTTGGAGCTGTGTTACTGGATTTCACTTCAGAGACAGCTATTGCATTCTACAATGGAAATGGATGGCAATGGGAGATCAGTCAGGAATTAGCATTCAAAAAAACACCGGCAAAAATCTACAATACCATCCAGGAATCAGTAAAATCTTTGCGTTTATTCATAGGGCCTGAATGGAATTAAATTGAACAACACTTCACTCACAATTGAGCCTCAAGCTACAAGTCTAGCCTCCCCAATTAAAACTGGCTGTGACAGTGGAGAATATCTGGCATCAGAAAGGTTGCTAGGCAACCCCATTGTAATTGATTCTGCACATGATGAAAAGACAAAAGGTTAGCTTTATTTGTTGGACATACAGTACTGTGCAAAAGTCCTACATGTAGATATATATAGAGTTAGGGTACCTATATATATAGCTAGGGTACTGAATTTGTCAATGTGGGGTGGAGAGCAAGTTTGTAAATCTGGCGGGAGTAAAGGATGTTGGGAATGGTGAGGGTTGAGCGTCGTGGGAGGGGTGTGGAACAGGTGGGACAGACGGAGTGCCAAGAGTGAGGGGGTTGGCATTGGGGATGGCATTTCCTACAGAGCATCAAGAAAGCTCACCTCTGTCCCAGGATACTGACGGACTTTTATCGCTGTACCATTGAGAGCATACTCACCAACTGCATCTCAGTGTGGTATGGCAATTGACCCGTATCAGACCACAAAGCACTCCAGCGTGTGGTGAAAACTGCCCAGTGGATTATCGGCACCCAATTGTCCACCATTGAGAACATCTACCATAAACGCTGCCTGGGCAGGGCGAAAAGCATTATCAAGGATGCATCTCACCCTAACCATGGAATTTTTACTCTCCTCCCATCCGGCAGGCGCTACAAAAGCGTCCGCTCCCGCACCGGCAGGCACAGGAAGAGCTTCTTCCCTGAGGCTGTGACCCTGCTGAACCTCACATCACAGCGCTAAGCAGTATTGCACCCATATTGTACTGTATCAGTACTTGTATATTTGTGTGCTGTAGCACTTACTTTTTATTCGTAGTTATTTTGTAAATAACACTATCCTTTGCATTTCTGGTTAGATGCTAACTGCATGTCATTGGCTTTGTATCTGTACTCGGCACAATGACAATAAAGTTGAATCTAATCTAAATCTAATCTAATTGGTAGAACCTCTTGCAGCTACACCCACAGCTGCACATGCACTCCTGGAGCTCTCAGCATGAGACGAACAACCGTACTTTCCAATGACTTGTGATCACTGTTCCCACACACACACATGATGCTCCCGTGCTTTGCCGAAACTGTGATCCACCGATCACAGGAAGCAGTTCCTTCTCAAGCTGGGAATAGCACACCTTGAATATCGTCAGAGCTTTCTCTCTCTCTCTCTCTCTCTCTCTCTATCTCTCTCTCTCTCTCTTTACACTATCCCTGACCACCCTAAAGACAATAATCAGTATTGTCTGCTTATCATGTCTCAAAGTATTGGAGCACAAGTTCTATTCTGACTGTCTCATCAGCACGCAGAAGTCTGCTAGTTGAGGAGCACTCACTCAACACCATTCCATCACCTTCTTAGTCTGTGGTTTGAGTGGATCCCATATCACATTCAGATAATGCAGAGATGTGTTTAGATGTATGACTGCCCCATGTTGTCCTGCAACATTCTGAGGGGTTGAATCGACCCTTTACTACTCTGACTTCCGCTGGATTTGGCTTCTGACTATTTTCATCATAACTTACAAAGCAGACTTCATCCATTCTCAACTTGAATCTGCAGAATTCCTCACCACAGACGGCTGTGGAGGCCAAGTCATTGGGTATATTTAAACCCGAGATTAATAGGATCTTGATTAGTCAGGGGCATCAAAGCTTACGGGGAGAAGGCAGGAGAACGGGGTTGAGAGGGAGAATAAGTCAGCCATGATGAAATGGTGGAGCTGACTCGATGCGCCAAATGGCCTAATTCTGCTCCATGTCTCATGATCTTGTTCAATCTCAGTGCATCTGCTCAGTAGTGCTCTCAGCTTCCAGTCACACTATCTCTTCGCTCACTACCTCCTCTCCAAATTAATCCTTCATCTGCCATTGTCCTTACTCCCACTGAGATGTCTGAGTGCAGCATCACCTCCTCCAAAATTCCCCTACTGTTGTGGCAAGATGGCCTTCGTCTCCATAAGGAGTCATTTCCAAATGATGCACTGGAACCAGTTATTTGCACTCAACACAACAATTCTTCATTTCCCTTGCTCAGGTCGGGTACAGTTTCGCTAATCACCTTCAGACCTTCACCGAGGGAAGATTCTTAGCTTGCCTACTGATTTCTGAACAGACACATCAGAAAGGGCTAGGGATGTGTTTTGGAGCTGCTATCTCTGCTTTCGTCAGTCTGCCCGACTCATCTCCTCAAGTGTGACTGAAACAGACCTTTGTGGGTGTGCCATTGTCTGTTCTGTCTCACTCAAGGCTAGATTGTATTTGACTCCTATTTCCAAGGAGGACATTTTCATTAAAGTGCCTGCTCGATTAAATTAATCTTCATGGTCCTGTCACAGGTGTGCTTTTATTGATCCTGTCATTGTTACAGCGTAACTCCAATTATAGGTGTGCGCTGATATAATGAAATGCTGATCTCAAATCTCTGCTCTCACTAACTACAGGGCACAAAGTACTGGAGGAACTCAGCAGGTCGGGCGGCATCTATGGAGAGGAATAAACAGTCGACATTTTGGGTCCTGATGAAGATTCTCCACATGAAACATCAACTGCTTGATCTACTGCGTTCCTCTGGATTTCCAGCAACTGCAGAATCACTTGAGTTTATCATTTGAACCAGATGGCTTCACAGTCCAGTTCAAAGTGAATTTATTATTAAAGTACATATATGTTACGATATACTGTACTACCCTGAGATTCATTTTTTGCAGGAAAAAATTCAATAGATTTTTTAAAAAACTATACATAAACAGAGACTGATGGGAAAATAAGAAAAGCTGCAAATAAAAAATAACACTGAGAACATGATTTGTAAAGAGTCTGTCGGCTTTGAAATCAGTTCCAGAATCAAGGTGATTGATGTTATCCACACTAGTTCAAGAGCCGGTCCAGTTGGAATATCTCCAGTTGTTCTTCACACATTATCTATGTCTAAGATTATCAAATACATATTTCTTTGACAAAATATTTGGCCCCAGGAACAATGTGTCTAACTAGCACTCTGAATGCTTACCTGGCTCTGTTTTTGATGGATAATCTCATCCAGCTCATGTTCATCCAGTCCCTCCCTCAATATGATGCACAACTTACAAACCAGATGAAGCACAACTTTTCCCCTTACTCGGGGCACGTCTTTCCTGATCTTGATATCAACCTCTCCGGCCACACCAAAGCCATCTTGCCGGTGCTTGCCCTCACAGTGCTCCCCTTAATGCCTTCTGTCGTCCATCCAACCTTACTACTTCCCAGCTTCCCAGCTTTGTAGATCTGTGACACCTTTTCCAGGGTCAATGGTGTCTCACTAGGCAGGGCTCCCAGCCGGGAACATGATAGTGTATGACTCTGACCCCTGTCTTACCACTTGGCAGGATTTGTACTGGATGCTCTGTTTTCCTCCCACTTGCCGAAGGCGTACAGTCAGGGTTAAGGTTAGTAAACTGTGGGCACGTTGGTGACACTCGCGAGACTGGCCCCCAGGACATCTTGAACAGTGTTTGTCATTGACACAAACAGCACATGTCACTTCTTCCTCAGGCTGTGAGGCTTCTGAACACCCTGCAATCACCCGGTACACATTATTTATGACAGCGCCAGTAGCATTATACCGTGTATTGAATTGAATTGAAAATACACATGGACTAAGATGTTAACTGTCCTGTGCTATCACCACTGGGATCATCAGTTGATCTGCCACCTGTCTTCAGGAGTTTCGGCCCGCTTATGATCAAGACTCCCTCGAGGTGGTGGGCCAGCAGTGCTAAAGCACCACCTCCCACTGGTGAGCTTAAAAACTTGGCATCTGCCTCTATCAGAGTTGTTGGTCACTTCCATACAACAGATAGTCTGCTCTTCAGGTGTCTATGTAACTACTGAAGGGTTTGCAAAAGATGTATACACTGTCCGACTATCTGCCCCTCTGGACGTTCTTGGTTCACACCCACGCTGATCCTGTCTCTGCTGCCTCAGCTGGTTGACTTGATCTCTCTTCTAGTGAAGCCAAGGTCACGCAGCCACTTCTGGAAAGTGAACGCAATAAACCCACGGCAGCCTACTTCGAATGGATAGCGTGAGACCTTCCACCCTCTGTCTCTGAGTTTAACTCTGCATACTTGGTTAATTTGGCTTCATATATGTTGTATATGCACTAAATGCCAACTTGTACATCAGCAGAATAATATTACTGTGTTAATATTATTTTATGTGCTGTATGTGACATATGTACCATGCCTTGCACCTTCGTCCCTGAGGAACATTGCCTCATTTAGCTGTGTACATTTGAATGACAATAAACTTGAACTTGATAATGAATGAGATGTGACAAATAAAGCTAATCTTTATCATTCTCAGAGTGTGGTGGTATTTAAAAGGGGCCTCTGCAGCAGCACACGAAATGCCGGAAGAACTCAGCAGGTTCGGCAGCATCTGTGTAAGGAAATGGACTGTATAGACTGTCATTGTTTTGGGCCGGGACCTTTCGTCAGGACTGGAATGAAAGAGGGGAGGTAACCGGTATGAAAAGGTGAAGGTAGAGCAGGAGCTGGGAGGTGATGGGTGGATCCAGGTGAGTGGGGGAGTTGATAAACAGGAGGAGAGTGAGAATGTGACGGACAGTAACAGGTAGTCAAACAGCCCAACACTTCACCGGTACCAGCCTACCCGCATCAAGGACATGCATACAGAAAGGTGCCAAGAAAGGGCCAGTAACATTGTGAAGGGTCCCTCCCACCCTGCTCATGGACTGTTTGTCCCACTCCCATCAGGGAGGAGGCTACGTAGCATCCATGCCAGGACCACCAGACTCAAAAGTAGTTACTGTTCCCAAGCAGTAAGATTGCTCAACATCACCGCCCACTAACCCCACCATGACTTTATCATTTCTTGTCAGTCACGTTATGCACAGACACTCCTGTCCGAGCATCACTTTATGGACATACAAAGAAATCTATGTACATAAGCTATCGTATGTATTTATATTTGTGTTTTATTAATTGTGTTCTTTACCTTATTGTATGTGTTTTTTCTGTGCTGCATTGAATCCGGAGTAGCAATTATTTTTTACATATGCATACTGGACAGGACATTAAACAATCCTGAACCTTGAGAGCTGGGAGAAGACAGGTGGAGATGACAAAGGCTGCAGAAGATGGACAGCACACCAGGAATAAAGGGAAAGCGACGAGGAGAGGAAGCAATACACCTCTCCCACACCATCGTCCCTTTCCTTTCTTCCTCCTGAATTTATCCAGCTTCCCCTAAAAAGGAATTCTGTGGTATTCTAAAGGTAAAGCGTCAAGCAGGGTAAAAGCACAATAGGACAGATGTTAGCATAACGCCATTACAGCACTCGCAGCCTGGGTTTAATTCTGGCCGCTGCCTGTAAGAAGTCCTCTGTTTGACCCAGTGAATTTGCCTCAGGTGCTCCAATTTCCTCCGACACCCCAAAGACATAATAGGCCATCTGGGTTTAAATGGGCAGCGGGGGGGGGTAGGGGGGAGGGTCATTGCAGCAAAAGGACCTGCTACCGTGCTAAATCGCTAAACAAATAAACAAACACAGCAAGGCCAGCTGTATCAACTTGCTCATTTGTGTTTTTGGAGAGTTCAGTGTTGCTCTGTGTAAAAGTAATCGGTCACTTCAGTGCATTAAATAGAATTACCCGACAGAATAAATAGCAGTAAAATTAGTTCACAGGACTCGTCAAAAACAGGCTGGCTTCTAAACTGCATTCATAAAGAACTAGTCTCAAATAATTATTCATTAAACTTTCATATTGTACATAAAAATACAAGTAAAAGCCACAAGTACAGAAAAAGTACATGAAATATTAAGTAAGGAGCTTTTATTTTTTTTAAATGTTCAGGCCCTGCTTATTGTTAAGTTTAGATAAGAGAAGAAGTTCATTTCTCAAAGATAATTGTGCTTTTGGTAACTGTTCCTTAACCCTCCCCGGGAGCTCTTTCTGCAGCATGCTGCCACCCCCACTGGACCACCTACAATTTGCCTACCGACACAACCGATTGACAGATGACACAATTAGCCACAGCTCTACACACTGTCCTTACACATCTGGAGAAGAAGGATGCTTATGTGAGAATGCTGTTCTCGGACTACAGTTCAGCATTCAACACCATAGTTCCATCCAGGCTCAACAAAAAGCTCAGAGACCTCGGCTTTGTTCCTGCTTTGTGCAGCTGGATCCTGTACTTCCTGTCAGATCACCGGCGGGTGGTAAGAGTGGGCTCCCTCACCTCTGCTCCTCTGACTCTCAAAACAGGAGCCCCTCAGGGCTGTGTATTAAGCCTCCTCCTTTACTCTGTGTATACCCATGACTGTGTCACCTCCCACAGCTCGAATCTACCAAGTAAATTTGCTGACGATACTACCTTGATTGGCCTTATCTCAAATAATAGCGAGGCACCCTACAGAGAAGTCATCACCCCGACACAGTGGTGTCAAGAAATCAGCCTCTCCCTCAATTTCGCAAAAACAAACGAGCTGGTTGTGGACTACAGGAGGAATATAGACAGGCTAACCTCTCTTGGCATCAAAGGATCTGGGGTTGAGAGGTTAAAAGCTTCAAGTTCCTTGGCATCCACATCAACGAGGACCTCACGTGGTCTGTACACACCAGCTGTGTGGTGAAAAAGGCACAACAGCGCCTCTTTCACCTCAGATGGTTGAAGAAGTTCGGCAAGAGTCCCCAAATCCTAAGTACTTTCTACAGGGGCATAATTGAGAGCATCCTGACTGGCTGCATCACTGCCTGGTATGGGAACTGTACTTCCCTCAGTTGCAGGACTCTGCAGAGAGTGGTGTGGACAGCCCAGCGCAGCTGTAGTTGTGAACTTCCCAAGATTCAGGACATTTGCAAGGACAGGTGTATAAAAAGGGCCTGAAGGATCATTGGAGACCCGAGTCACTCCAACCACAATTTATTCCAGCTGCTACCATCTGGGAAACGGTACTGCAGCATAAAAGCCAGGACCAACAGGCTCCGGGACAGCTTCTTCCACCAGGCATCAAACTGATTAATTCATGCTGACACAACCGTATTTCTAAGCTACAAGGTGTGATTGATATATTTGGGGCCTAAGGCAGAAGGAGTCAATTTTAGAAAACCTAACACATTTATTTTTCAACATAGTCCCCTCCTAAGTACACACTTAGTCCAGCGGCCGTGGAGCATACAGATCTTGGACCTCCGGAAAGTGTCCGCAGATGGGTGATTGATAAGTTCATGGCCTGAGGTGGAAGGAGCTGAGTTATACACCTCTCGTTACATGCACATACAAGTCAGCTCTTTGAGTGATTATGAAGTGAATAACTCATCTCCTTCTACCTTAGGTCACAAACTTATCAATCACCCCGATGAGTTATTAACTTCAAACTTTCTGCATAATCACTGAAAGAGTTGAACTGCATGTGCATGTAATTTATAGGCATCCTTCAGTCTCATGAGACCATGGATTTGCCCCTTGGAAGGTTTCCAGGGCGCAGGCCTGGGCAAGGTTGTATGGAAGACCAGCAGTTGCCCATGCTGCAAGACTCCCCTCTCCATGACACCAGTGTTGTCCAAGGGAAGGGCATTAGGACCCACACAGCTTGGCACCGGTGTCATCGCAGAGCAATGTGTGGTAAAGTGCCTTGCTCAAGGACACACATGCTGCCTCAGCCAAGGCTCGAACTAGCGACCTTTGAATCACTAGACGAACGCCTTAACCACTTGGCCACATGCCATCACTGGCAAGAGAGCTGTATAACTCATCTCCTTCTACCTTAGGCCACAAAGAAGCTGTCCTTGCACCTAGGGGTACAAGTTTCAGGATTTTATATCTACTGCCCACTGGGGGGGGGGGGGGGGAGGGATAAGAGAGAATGTTCAGGGCGGGTGGGGTTCTTGGATACGTTGGCTGCTTTACCGAGTCAGTGAGAAGCGCAGACAGAGTTCCTGCATGGATGGTTTAATTCTGCAATGTGTTGAGCTACGTCCACAACTCTCTGCATCGTTCAGGACAAAGGACATGGAAACAAGAGTAAACTTACATAGGGACTATTGAATAGTTTCCCAGTACGATTAGTTGGACACTTGACCTCCCAATCTACCTCGCTATCATCTTGCACTTTCTGTGTAGCTTTTACACTTTATTCTGTATTGTTATTGTTTTGTCTGATACTAGCTCAATGCACTATGTAATGATTTTTAGATTATGAAGACACGCAGTCCTCTTTTATTGTCATTTAGTAATGCATGCATTAAGAAATGATTCAATATTTCCTCTGGTGTGATATTACAAAACACAGGACAGACCAAGACTGAAAAAACTAACAAAACCACATAATTATAACATATAGTTACAACAGTGCAACAATACCATAACTTGATGAAGAAGTCCATGAGCACAGTAAAAAGTTCAGTCTCTCAAGTGTCCCACATCTCACGCAGACGGGAGAAGGAAGAAGAACTCTCCCTGCCATGCCCGACCACAGTCCGACTCTGAGTCATCCGAAAACTTCGAGCCTCCGATCAGCTCCCCGACACCGAGTGCTGAGCGCCATCTCTGTCCGAACGATTCGACCTCAATCTCGGTCGCCAACAGCAGGCAAAGCCGGGGATTTTGAGGCCTTCCCTCCGGAAGATTCACGATCACGCAGTAACGACAGCAGCGAACTGGCGTTTCAGAAATTTCTCCGGATGTTCCTCTGTACTTTCACGTCTGTCTCCATCAAATCAGAATTGCCCACAGCCCCTATTTAATGGATACGATATCATTTTTCACCGGAGGGATGCGCACTGCTCTGTCTCCTCCCGCCGGATTGTTTAATCCGAACAGCAAGCTTTGCACTTTTTCTCAGTCCACGTGACACTAATGAACTAATTCCAATTGCAACCAGGTAATGACCAATTCAAAAGGAC
>NC_092378.1:60579106-60634106 GCF_030028105.1 Mobula birostris | reverse complement strand
GCATCTTCTCAAAGTCAAAGTAAATTTATTATCAAAGTACATATATGCTAAGACATACCATCTTGAGATTCATTCCCTTGCACCCATTTGCTGGAAAGTAATGAAAAAAAGCAGAATTTATGCAAAGCTGTACATACATAAGCAAAGACTGACAAACAGCTACTGCACAAAAGAAGACAAACTGTGCAAATAAAACAAAAATAAATAATACTGAGAACATGAGTTGTCGAGTCCTTGAAAGTGAGCCTTTAGGTTGGGGAATCAGTTCAGAGTTGAGGTGAGTGAAGTTCTTCACACTGATTCTGGAGCCTGATGGTTGAGGGGTAATAACTGTTCCTGAACCTGGTGGTGTGGGACCTCAGGCTCCTGTACCTCCTGCCGGATGGTGGTAGCGAGAAGAGAGCATGGACTGGATGATGACGGATGCTGCTTCCTCGTGGCATCGCTTCAGTAAATGTGCTCAATGGTGAGGAGGGCTTTTTCCTGTGAGGGCCTGGGCTTTATTTATCACTTTCCGTTCCTGGGCATTGTTATTTCTGTATCAGGATGTGATGCAGCCTATCAGGGCACTCACCTTGCATCTACAGAAATTTGCCAAAAGTACGCAAACTTCTAAGAAAGTAGAGGCCTTTCTTGGCTTTGTGACAGCAGGTATTGTACATGCAGGTCCCAGGGCAGACCTGTGAGCTGCCCACAAAATGTCAGCATGTGTTGCCTGTGCTATCTTGAGAGAATGCTATGGGGCAAGGAGTGCTGTGGGAAACCTCAAGCACAATCACAGACTTTGGTCTTGTACTTAATCCAGAGAAACACACTAACAATGGATTGCTCTCCCAGTACAATGTGAGGTCTCCGCCTGGATTATGTTCTCATGGGCTGGGCACACTGCCACCACATTCTGGCACAGAACTGACAGTAATAGCAAAGTCAATTGAGCCAAGCTGACTCATCAACATTCAGGCCAGGAATGTGAGACCAATTTTCTTTGGAATTCAACCGTAGAGGCATGGAAAACTTAACCACTTGACAAGTTCAATCCACAGTTCAGACCCAGCAGTCTATGTGTAAACTCTCCTGAGACAATCTAGATATATAAACGCACCCTTTTCTGTACTGTGGCCAACCAGGTGCTTCCTACTGATAAAGTTCAACCTGCTTCCAAAGTCACTGACTTCAGATTTGCTTCTGGAATTAGACCAGAATTTCCTATGGAATCGCAGCCTACAATCCACAATTTGTAGCAGCACTTAACAATTTCATTCCCAAACAATACTCTAAATTATTTTGGACATTCAGTTAAGAGAATAGATATACGTCCCCTTGTATTTATGAGTTTAGGGTTAATCTGAAGAATAGGTTTCAAATATTTTAAGGATCTGATTGGGAGGGATCGGGGAAACTATTTTCTCTGTTGAAGATGTTAAGAAACTGAGAGCATATGTTAAGGTTGGGCCATATAACAGAGAAGTCGAGAACCACACCCAAGGCGCAGAAGTAAAAATAATTGGCTCTTCCGGAAGTCTGCGAGTGCAGGAATAATTGGAGCTCTCAAGACAGGAGTTGGGTAATGGTAGGTAATGTGGCAAGCACTAAGAAGGTGTGTGAAGCAGGAGGACAGGTCAGCCATAATCCAACTGAAAGATAAGATGAGCTTTATTAGTCACATACAGTATATGTAAAAGCACTGAACCATACAGTGAGGTGTGTTGTTTGTGTCAATGACCAACACATTTGATATGTGCTTTTTGCATCTACATTATGCTGCCACAAAGAAAGCATCATCCATCATCAAGGACCCCCACCATCCGTGCTATGTTCTCTTTTCACTACTGCCATCGGGCAGGAGATACAGGGGCCTTAGATCCCACACTACCAGGTTCAGGAACAGTTATTACCCCTCAACCATCAGGATCCTGAACCCGCATGGATAACTTCACTCACTTCCACTCCTAACTAATTCCACAACCCTACGGACTCACTTCCAAGGACTCTACTATTTGTTTTCTCAGTACTTTTTTATGTGCACAATTTATCTTCTTTTGCACATTGGTTGCTTGTCAGCCTTTTTATGTATAGTTTTTTATTAAAGTCTATTGTATTTCTTTATTTTTAATGTTCAAAGTAACTTTATTGTTGGTACATACATGTCACCATATAAAACTGAGATACAATTTCCTGCTTATTTTCCTGTGAAATACCCACAAGAAAATTAATCTCAAGCTGGTATATGGCAACATATACTGTATGTACTTTGATAATAAATTTGACTTTGACTTTGAGATGTGCTGGGGCAGCCGTTAAGTTTTGCCATGCTGCTGGTGCTAGCACAACATGACCACAACTTACTAACCCTAACTCGTACACCTTTGGAATGTGGGAGGAAACTGGAGCACCCAGAGGAAACCCGGAGGGAGAACGCACAGGCTTCCTGTGGACGGCAGCAGAAACTGAATCCCGATCCTACATCTGTGACTGTGAAGCGTTAGGCTATCGTGCCGCCCAGAACGGTGGAATCAGCTTAAGGCTTGAGCAGCCAGCTCCTGGTCCCAATGCTTCTAAAGTATCCAAACACTGGGCTTCACAATATCCAGCCTCTTGCACCTTTACGTGCCAGAAACTGAGCGACTAAAGATTTACTCTACCCTCTGGTTGCCGTAACAGAAGCTGGACGGGTTTCCTCTGTACACTGTTCAAAACAAACTCATAAATTCTTCCCTTAATCAGTGAAGAGCCAGAACTGATTTAGCAATTCATGACATGTCCAAGGCATTGTACTCATAGAATTACTATGCAGTCAGTGTAAATAATAAGGGCAGTCATTCCATACACAGATTGATAACACTGAGATGAACAGCTAGTCAATCTCTTGGTAATGGGATTGGTTAAGAGATAGGCTTTGTGTAGAACTCTCAGCTTTAAGTGTCATAGAGAGACAGAGTACAGAAACAGTCCTGCTGGCCCACCACCAATCATCACTTTATGCTACTCCATCATTAATCCCTCATTCTCACCAACTCCCCAGCATTTATCACCTTCCTACACACTGGGGCAACTAACAGTGTCCAACTAACCCACCAAACCACACCTCTTTGGGGCATGGGATGAAACCAGAGCACCCAAGTGACACAGGAAGAATGTGCAAACTCCACGCAGGCAGCACAAAATGTTGGGGTTGAACCAGGGTCTCTGGCTCTGTGAGTCAGGGGCTTCGCTAGCTGTGCCACCATTACACTACTTAAGGGTTGAGGGAATGAACATTGGCCAAGACATGAAGAAAATTTACCCCATCCTTTATTGAAAACATAAATTTTATATTGACCTGGTGAATAGATGTGTTAGTCTGTCCACCTTAACCGAGAGACTGTGCAGTACTCCCTTTATACTGCCCCCTAGGGGAAAAACTATACAGTAAATTAATGGAATAGAATTTAAAAGCACAGCCTCTGATAGAGAAAAGAAGTGAAAATGTCAGGAGCAACCAGGAGGAGCACTGCATCCACCTCAGCCCCACAACTAATGATCCTCAGGTGTGGTTTTCATTATGTGTACAGATATTTGCCCCATCTTATTAAGGATGCCCTACCTAAAGCAAGCGTAACTTCCTATCCTTCTCAGAGAAGTTGGAAACCACCCCGCCTTCGTGGACTTTGTCTATACTTCTCAGTGATCCGGAAAAGCAGTAAAGCAACCAACATAATCAAAGACCCTTCCCAACAGGATATTCTCTCTTATCCACTCTCCCATCAGGTAGAAGGTACAAAAACCTGAAAACACATACACAAAGCTCAAGAACATCTTCTACCCTACCGTTAGAAAATTATTAAATAGTGCCTTAGTACGATAAGATGGACTTCTGACCTTTCAATCAACCTTAGATTTTATTGTTCTCCTGCACTGCATTTTCTCCGTAGTTGTCACACTTTATTACACATTGTTATCATTTTACTATGTTCTCTTTCAATACACTGTGTAATGAATTGGTTGGAACAATCAAATCATTATGGTTTGCTATGGCAACAGCTCTGCAAATGACCACAAGAAACTGCAGAGAGTTGTGAACACAGCTCAACATGTCACAGAAACCAGCCTCCCATCTACGGGCACTCTACATTTCTCACTGCCTCAGTAAAGCAGACAACATAATGAAAGGCCTTCCCCACCCCGGATGTTCTCTCTTCTCCCCTCCCATTGGGCAGAAGATACAAAAACCTGAAAGCACATATGACCAGGCTCAAGGGCAGCTTCTAAGTCACTGTTATTAGCCTCTTGAATGGATTTATACGATAAAATGGATTCTTAACCTCACAATATCCCTCGTTATGATCTTGCACTTTATTGTCTATCTGCACTGAACTTTGTAGCTGCGACACTTTATTCTGCATTGTTACTGTTCTACTTTGTTCTGCCTCAATGCACTGTGTAATGATTTGACCTGTATGAACAGTACCCAAGACAAGCCTTTCAGCATATCTCGGTACGTGTGACAATAATAATAAACCAAGTTATAAGTGGAACCGGGGAGCAAAACATCGATACAATCACAAGCAAAGCATGCTAGTGTCTTTGCTTTCTGAGGAGGTTAAGGAGGTTCAGCTTAGCATCGAGCACTCTCGCAAACTTCTACAACGTGCTGTTGAAAGTTTTGTGACTGGTTGCACGATGGTCTGATAAAGCAATTCAAATGCTCAGGAAGCTAGGAAGCTACAGAGTGTGATGGACTCTGCCCAATACATCAGGGGAACATCCCTCCCCTCCATCGTAGGCATCTACAGGAGATGCTATCTCAAGGAGACAACATCCACCATCAAAGACGCTATGTTCTCACATCCACCATCGGGCAGAAGGTACAGAAACCAGAAGTCCCACAAGAACGGCTCATTTCCTTCAGCCATTAGATCCTGAAGCAAGCAGCAAAGCCCTGATGACTAATTTAGCAACAGTATGACCACTTTGACCACCTTGCACTAAAATTTACTTCTTTATTATTCTCATTGTGTTTTCTTATAAAATTCTGTAAGTTAAATTTACGTCTTTCTTGTGAATGCTGCTTATATGATGCTATGTGCTGGCAATGGTGCTTCAAGTAAGATTTCAGTGCTTCTGTGCACACGTATATTTGAGTATATGAAAATAAATGCAACTTTCATTTATATAGCTCCTTGTTACATCCCAAAACAATTTACAGTCAATAAACTTCTTCTGCAATTGCTGTTACAATATAGGAACAACAGAAGCTTATGCGCATATTTTAAATCACCTTAAGTTGCAAAGTGATAACAAAAATGTTTTTAATGATTTAGATTAAGGGATAGCTCTTCCCTCCTCGAGCACATTTCTAAGATGACAGATGACACGAAGGAGTTGCAGATAGTGTCGAGGTCGTCGTGGGTTTCAACAGGATATTGACATGATGCAGGGCTGGGCTGAGAAGTGGCAGATGGAGTTCAGCCTGGAAAAGTGTGAAGTGATTCACTGCAGAAGATCAAACTTAATGGCAGGATTCTTAGCAGTGTGGAGGAACAGTGGAATTTAGATGTCTATGTCCATAGATCCCTCAAAGTTGCTGTGCAAGTTGATAGGGTTGTGAAGCAGGTATATGGTGTGTTGGTCATAAGCCGGGAGATTGCGTTCCAGAACCATGAGGTAATGCTGTAGCTCTATAAAACCCTGCTTAGACCACACTTGGAGTATTGCGATCAGTTCCGGTTGCCTCGTTATGGGAAGGATGTGGAAGCTTTAGAGAGGAGATTTACCAAGAGCATGTCTTATGAAGATAGGTTGAGCAAGCTTTGAAATGAAGGTGGATTAGAGGTGAGTTGACAGAGGTGTACAAGATGATAAGAGGCATAGATCAAGTGGACAGCCAGAGATTTTCTTTTTCCAAGAGTGAAAATGGCTAATACAGGGGCGGGGGGGGGGGGATAATTTTAAGGTGATTGGCGGAAAATATAGAGTGGGTGATGGGTGCAAGGAATGCCCCGTCAGGGTGCAAGGCAAATACATATGGGACATTTAAAACACTCTTAGATAGACACATAGAAAAATGGAGGCCCGTGGAGAAGGGAAGAGTTAATTAATCTTAGAGCAGGCTAAAAAATTGGCACAGCATCATGAGGTGAAGGGCCTGTACCGTGCTGTCCTGTTTTATGTTCTAAACCGCAAATAACAGTCAGTAGAACTATATCTCTGGACCCCACCCATGTATGCTAAAGGTAGGATTAGATCTTATACCTCATACATGCCCGTTGCATAGACCCAGTACAATTCTCTTTTTCTTGAAAGCATGATTTGCAAAGATTAAAAACATATCATAAGACTATAAAATACAGGCCCATTAAGATTGCTCCACCATTCAATCATGGCTGATAACTTTCAATCCAGTTGTCTCAACTTCACTCATTTTCCCTTTATCACACAAGAATGTAACAATTTCTGCCTTAAATACACCCAACAACTTGGCCTCCACGGTCCTCCGTGGAAACAGTATCATGTTGAGATATAAACCAGGCCACCTTATAGGAGAGGTTACAGAACAGAATGTGATATCAAGCCAAGTGGGGAATAATAAGGCAAAACCAAAAGCTTAGGTAAAAGCTGGATTATTAATAAAACTTCTTAAAAGGATGAAAGAGACAGGAGTGTTCAGGATGTTCAGGGCTTGTGGCCAAGTAGCATGGCTGCCTGTGACAGAGTGATTACATTCACAGATGATTGAGAGAACAGAATTGGAGATGGGCCGATACTGCTGGTGATATTTGTTCAGAAGTTATGAAGATACAGACGATATAGAAACGAGTGTTGGAACTTAAATTCATGAGCCACGAAGTAATGTTGCAGCTCCATAAAACTCTGGTTAGAACTCATTTGGAGTATTGCTTTCAGTTCTGGTTGCCTCATTATAGGAAGGATCTGGAAGCTTTAGAGAGGGTGCAAAGGAGATTTACCAGGATGCTGAGGAATCTCAGCCCGAAACGTCGACTGTACTCTTTTCCATAGATGCTGCCTGGCCTGCTGAGTTCCTCCAGCACTTTGTGTGTGTTACCAGGATGCTGCCTGGATTAGAGAACATGTCTTATGAGGAAAGGTTGAGTAACCAGGAACCAAAATAAGTGAACAAGCACAAAAGTGAGGAGCAAACAGGATTTGTTTTGAATTAGGAAACACAGTTTTGAAAACCTCTAGTTTGGAGAGGGTAGAATGAGAGACAGGGAGCAGACTGGAGTGTTTCAGACCCAAGTGTGGATTTGGTTTAATGGAGCCAGTGTACTTAATGTTTCTGATGCAAGCCAAACAGGCCACAGACAGCAAAGAAGAGGGGCTAAAGTTTAACTTAGCGTCCTTCCTCATTACAATATTACAATGGTGGTTGGATATCAGGACAATAACATCCTGTGGGAGAGCAGTTTCCAGGCATGTACACCCTATCCTGAGCCCTACCCTGGGGAATTTCATTCATTACAATAGATGTTGACTTCCTTCTGTTATAATTTAGCAGAGCAGCCCAGACAGGACATTATCAGCTACAAGCTCCACAGTGTTAAAATAGAACCCATGACCAAACCTTCTGATGGAAACCAGCCATCAGCAGCTCTGTGCTCGGTTCCTTTCAGTTTGGCATCATGTAGCGTAGTGGTTAGTACGATGTTATTATAGCTCAGGGCGTTCCAGAGTTTAGAGTTCAAATTGGCTCACCTGAAAGGAATTTGTACATTCTCCTTGTGACTGCGTGGGCTGCCTCTGGGTGCTTTGGTTTCCTCCCACATTCCAAAGACGTACCAGTTAGTAGATAATTAGACTTTGTAAATTCTCCTGTGATTATGCTAGTGTTAAATAAGCGGGTTGCTGGACGGTGCAGCTTTGTTGGACCGGAATCTTCAGAGTTAATACTTACAGTGGCTGTCAGTTTAGGATTTGGTTAAAGTTGAAATCAACATTAACTCCAGCATGGCGGTAGGGGGGCGACACTATTACAGCTTGGAGTTCAGAGTTCAGAGTTCAATCCCAGCATCCTCTGTAAGGAGTTTCTGTAGGTCTTCCCCCTAGGATGCGTGGGTTTTCTCTGGGTCCTCTGGTTTCCTCTCAGTCCAAAGACATGCCGGGTGGTCATTATAAACTGTCCTGTGTATAGATTAAGATTAAATCAGTTTTGAGGGTGTCGCTGGGTGGTGTGGTTTGTAGGGCGTAAAGGGCCTAATCCAAGCTGTTTCTCTGAATAAATATTTAAATAAACAGGCAGTGAGATAAAACTCTTCATTTTGCAAACTTGATTTACACCTCAGACGGGGGCGAGGAGGTGTACGAGAGTGCGGTAGTTCAGCTGGTTCAGTGGTGTGGCAGAAAGGACCTTGCACTCAACTTCAGTAAAATCAAAGAAGTGATTGAGGCTGTGGATTTCAGGAAGAAAAAGTCGGGAGAACGCTCACCAGTCTTCACTGAGGGCTCAGAAGTGGAAAGGGAGAGCAGCTTCAAGCTCCTGGATGTCTACATCTTGGAGAATCTATCTTGGGCCACCATATTGATGCACTTGTGAAGGTGACAAGTCAGCAGTTTTACTTCATCAGGAGTTTGAGGAGATTTGTTATGTCACCAAAGGCTCTTGCAAATCTCCACAGATGTATGGTGGAGAGCACCTGACTAGTTTCATCACCTCCTGGTATGCAGGTTCCAACGCATAGGATCTAAAGTGGCTGCCAGTTGCTGTAGACCTAGTCAGCTCCATCACAAGCAGAAACTCTCCCAAACAATGAGGACATCTTCAAATAGACAGTGCCTCAGGAAGGTAGCTTCCATTATTAAGGACCGGCGCAGCCTGGGACTTGCTCTCTTCTCATTACAATCATCATGGAGGAGGTAGAAGAGCCTGAAGGCCCACACTCAACAAGTTAGGAATAGCTTCTTCCGATCCGCCATCAGATTTTGGAATGATCCCATGCACCTGGTTTCTCTTTCTTTTTTTTTGCTCTATTTATTTATTTGACATTTTGAACAATTTTTATGTCTCTGCACTGTACTACTGCTACAGAACAGCAAATTTCAGGATGGTCCAAAACGCAGAATCTGCACCTTATTTCTGTCCATAGACGCTGCCTCACTTACAGGGCTTTGCTGGCATTTGGAGTGTTACTCAAAAATTCAGCGCATATACTATAAGTCAGTGATGATAAACCTAATTCTCATTCTGATTCTGTTGGTGATGGTCTGATGAAGTGACATAAAATACTGAATATCAGTTGGAAAGAAACAAACTGCTGGAGGATCTCAGCCATTCAGGAAATGCATACACTCGGTGGCCACTTCATTAGGTACACCTGTACACCTGCTCGTTAATGCAAATATCTAATCAGCCAATCACGTGGCAGCAACTCAATAAATAAAAGTATGCAGACATGGTCAAGAGGTTCAATTGCTGTTCACACCAAACATCAAAATGGGGAAGAAATGAGATCTAAGTGACTTTGACTGTGGAATGATTGTTGGTGGACAGGGTGGTTTGAGTATCCCAAAATGTGCTGATCTCCTGGGATTTTCACACACACCAGTCTCTAGTGTTTACAGAGAATAGTTCAAAAAACAAAAAACACCCAGTGAGCAACAGTTCTGTGGGTGAAAGTATCAGAGGTCAGAGAAGAATGGCCAGACTGGTTCAAAGTTCAAACCAAATTTATTATCAAAGTACATATATGTCACCATATACAATCTTGGTGCGTGGCCAAGTGGTTAAGGCATCGGTCTAGTGATCTGAAGGTCGCTGTTCGAGCCTCAGCTGAGGTAGCGTGTTGTATCCTTGAGCAAGGCACTTAACCACACGTTGCCCTGCGATGACACCAGTGCCAAGCTGTATTGGCCCTAGTGCTCTTCCCTTGGACAACATCAGTGGCGTGGAGAGGGGAGACTTGCAGCATGGGCAACTGCTGGTCTTCCATACAACCTTGCCCAGGCCTGCATCCTGGAAACCTTCCAAGGTGCAAATCCATGGTCTCGCAAGACGAACGGATACCTATACACACACACACACAATCTTTAGATTCATTTTCTTGCGGGCATACTCAATAAATCCAATAACCATAATAGGATCAATGAAAGACTATACTAACAGGGTGGACAACCAGTGAGCAAACAACCAAAAGAAAGAAAGAAATAATAAATAAATAAACAAACAAACAAACAAACAGATTAATATCGAGAACATGGGATGAAGAATTGTCAAAAGTGATCTCACAAGTTGTGGGAACAGTTCAGTGACAGGTCAAGTAAAGCTGAGTAAAGTTATACCCTCTGGTTCAAGAGCCTGTTGGTGGAGGGGTGAACTTGCTGGTGTGAGTCCTGAGGCTGCTGTACCTTTATCCTTACGGCAGCAGCGAGAAGAGAGCATGACCTGGGTGATGGGGTCCCTGATGATGGATGCTGCTTTCCTGCGACAAGCAGACAGGAGGGCGATTGTAATTCAGATTACCACATGTCACAACACCAATGTGCGTAGAGCACAACATGTCAATCCTTGAAGTGGATGAGCTACAGCAGTAGGAGACCATGAACATACACCCCGTGGCCACTTCATTGGGTTCAGGAGGTACCTAATAAAGTGGCCACTGAGTGTATAAAAGGAAATTGACAGTCAACATTTCAGACCCAGACCCTTTATCTGGATTCAGATCTAAAACACTCAGTTGTTTTCTCTCTTTGCATTGAGTTTCACAAGCAGCTCAGTGATGCTCCATATTCAAACATCTGCAACCTCCTGTGACTCTGATTAATATAACACTATCAGACATAGGAGCACCATTAGGCCATTTGGCCCATCGAGTCTTCTCTGCCATCCGTTCATGGATAATTTATTATCCGTCTAAAACCCATTCTCCTACCTTCTTCCTCTAATCTTTAACACCCTTACTAATCAGGAGCATACCACCGTCTGCTTTAAATATACCCAATGACTTGGTCTCCATAGCCATTTGTGGCAATGAATTCCACAGATTCACTGCTCTCTGGTGAAAGAAATTCCTCCGCAATTTTGTTCTAAAAGGACATCCCTGTATGCTAAGGCTGAGCCATCTGATCCTAGACTCCCCCACTACAGGAAACGACCTCTCCGTGTTCACTCTATCAAGGCCTTTCAATATTCGATAGGTTTCAATGAGATTCCCCCTAATTCTTCTTAACCCCAGTGAGAACAGGCCCAGAGCCATCAAACACTCCTCATACCTTCATTCCCAGGATCATTCTTGTGAACCCCTTCGGACCCTCTCTAATGCCAGCACATCCTTTCTTAGATAAGGTTCCTAAAACTGCTGACAATATTCCAAGTGTGTTCTGACCAATGCCTTATAAAGCCCTAGCATTACAGCTTTGCTTTTATATTCTAGCCCCTGGAAATGAATGCTAGCACTGCATTCGCCTATTTCACCGCTGACTCAATATCAGTTATTGCTTTGCTTGGCTCAGTCTGAATCAAGTTCGTCCCGTTTATATCCCAAAGTTTTCTTCAGATACCTAAGTAATGCTGACGTGTTGTAAGAAGCGCTCTGGCCATCTTGTAAACAATTGACCAAATAATCATGATTCTTAGTAAAGTTTTGATTGAGGGATAAACATTAGCGAGCTTTGAGTGGTATCATGTGGTAACAAGTCCTTCGACAAAACTATTCAATGCAGACCAACATGCCTGCACATCTAAGCTAGTCCTATTTGCCTGCATTTGGCCAATATCTTTCTAAACCTTTCCTATCCATGTACCTGTCTAAACCTTTTAAATATTTATTTATTATTTATTTAGAGATACAGGGCTACATGGGTTCTTCCTTCCTAATGAGCCCACGTCACCCAGTAAGATCCACGTGACCAATTAATCTACTAACCCATATGTCTTTGGAATGTGGGAGGAAACCAGAGCACCCAGGGGAAACCCACCTGGTCATGGGGAGAACACACAAAACTCCTTATCAACAGCAGCAGAATTGAAGCTAGGTCGTGCGCTGTGATTGCATTATGCTAACTGCTGCACAACCGTGCCACATTGTCCCTCAGTTCCCTTTGAAGTTTTTTACCTCTCACCTTAAACCTATGTCTTCTAGTTGTAAATTCTCCTTCCCTGGGAAAAAAAGACTTTGAGTGTGTTCACCCTATCAATGGCCCTCATGATATTATGTTCAACCTATCCCCACAGCTCAGACCCTGAAGACCTAGCAGCATTCTCATAAATCTTCTTTGCATTCTTTCCAGCTTAATGACGTCTTTTCTACAATAGCCTGACCAAAAATGTGCACTGTACCCCAGGTGTGGGCTCAACAATGCCTTGTACAATTCTGTGGCCACTTTATTAGGTACATCTGTACACTTGCTCGTTAATACAAATATCTAATCAGCCAATTATAAGGTAGTAACTCAATGGATTAAAGCATGCAGTTGTTTCAGACCAAACATTAGAATGGGGAAGAAATATGATCTAAGTGACTTTGGCCATGGAATGATGGTTGGTGCCAGATAGGGTGGTTTGAGTATCTCAGAAATTGCTGATCTCCTGGGATTTTCACTCACAACACTGTCTAGAATTTACAGAGAATGGTGTGAAAAACAAAAAAAAACATCCAGTGAGTGGCAACTCTTTGGGTGAAAATGCCTTGATAATGACAGAGGGCAGAGGTGAATGGCCAGACTGGTTCAAGCTGACAGGCCAAGTTCAAAGTAAATTTATTATCAAAGTACATATTGTATATGTCACCATATACAACCCTGAGATTTGTTTTCTTGTGGTTATTCACAGTGAATGCAAGGAACATAATAGATTCTATAAAAGACTGCTCATAACAAGATGGGCAAAAAATCAATGTGCAAAAGGCAACAAATTGTGCAAAAGCAAATAATAATTAAATAATTAATTAATTAATTAATTAGCAATATATATCTGGAACATGTGATGAAGAGCCCTTGAAAGTGAGTCCATGGGTTGTGGTTACAGTTCAGTGATGGGGTGAATGCAGTTGAGTGAGGTTATCCCCTCTGCTTCAAGGGCCTGATGGTTGAGGGGTAATAACTGTTCCTGAAGCTGGTAGTGTGGGTTCTTCCTGATGGCAGCAGCAAGGAGAGAACATGGCCTGGGTGGTGGGTGTCCCTGATGATGGATGCTGCTTTCTTGCGACAGTGGGGAGGGCTTTACCCACAATGGACTGGGGCATACCCGTTACCTTTTGTCGGCTTTTCCATTCAAAGACATTGATGTTTCCGTACCGGCTGTGATACAGCCAGTCAATATACTCTGCCCCACACATCTGTAAAAGTTTTAGATGACATGCCAAATCTTCACAAACTTCAAATAGCCATGTGTTACAACAGTGGTGTGCAGAAGAGCATCTCTGAACACACAACACATCGAACTTTGAAGTGGATGAGCTACAGCAGAAGAAGATCACGAACATGCAGAAACACATTCAGTGGCCAATTTATGAGGTACCTAATGGAGCGGCCACTCTGTGTAACGTCCGAATTCTTATACTCACTGCCCAGGCTGATGAAACCCAGCATGCTAAATGCCTACTTCGCCATCCTATCTACCTGTGTTGTCACTTTCAGAGAGTAATGTCCTTGTACACCCTAGCTGGACCCATGCTCTCCCTTCCCTGCTTCAGATTCAGAATGATTTGTCATGGGCACATCAAAACGTACAGTCAAATACCTAAGGATGTGCTGGGGGCAGCCCGCACGTGTCACAGAACATTATGGTGCCAACATAGCGTGTCCACCATACTCAGCACAACACAAGCAACAACACCAGCAAAACAGGCTTTGTTTACACACACACACACACACACACACACACACACTCTCTGTCTCTCTCTCTCTCTCTCTCTCTCTCTCCAACTCCAGGATAGGCCATTCTCTGGGCCTCTGACCCCAGTCTCCTGCCTGCACTCTCAGGCTTGCTGATTTGTAATATTGGGCCTACCACTTCCAGACTCACTGACACAGGGGTCTCGATGATCGGTCCTTGACTTCCAGACTCACTGACTTTGGTCTTCTGGCTTTGGGGTTCAATCTTTAGTATCAGCCCCAGGACTCGCTGATCATGGGACTTTGAACTCCGGACCTCAAACTCAGAACTCGTGCTGACTTCTGACTGCGGAACCCACCGACCTGCGGTTACTTTCCAGTCTGCGGGGTGGGGAGTCAACTGCCCTTGTCAATGGGCCTGTCAAATGCAGTCATTGACCATGGGGATCGCAGCACTTGCTGACCTAACATCCATCCACAGGGATCAGTGGCCTTCTACACACGGTCCTGTATTTGTCAACGCGGACCAGAGAGTCAGTTTGTAAACCTGACGGGAGCAAAGGATGTTTGGTATGGCGAGGGTGGAGTGCCATGGGAAGGGTGTGGTTCAAGTGGCAGAGAAGAAGTGCCAACTGCTTCCAAACAATTGGTTTATTGATCATTATAGATTGTCTCTCTGGTGCTTCCCACCCCTTCCCCTCTTCCTAACCATGATTCCCCTCTCCCTGCCCTCTTCCCACTCTCAGTCCACAACAGAGACCCATATCAGAATCAGGTCTATTATCACTCACATAGGTCATGAAATTAGTTTTAGACCTAAACAGCAGTAGAGTGAAATACATAAAATTAATACAATACTGTGCGAAAGTTTTAGGCACCCTAGCTAAGTATATGTGCCTAGGACTTTTACATGATACTCTACGTCTCCAGAGCAGGTCTTGATCCTTGGGCTTTCTGAACCACGTGTGATATGGCACCACCTACTGGGTCCCTGTCCAGTCTTTGGCTCGGAGGCCAAGCCCAGGCTCCTTGCTCCTAGTTCCTTGTCCGGGTTCCGTGTTTCTTGTCCATGTCCTAGCCCAGGCCCCGCATCCTAGTCTCGTCCAGGGCCTGTGTCAATGTCCAGCATCCTTTCTTCCCCACTTCCCTTGCCTTCTTGACACTCCGAGTCCTGTTCCTAGTTCTTCAGTGTCTGTGTCTTGCATTTGGGTTTGCCACTAGCGCCCCCGCCTAATGACACAAAATACACCATATACAACCCTAAGATTCATTTTCTTGCTGGCATTCACAATAAATGCAATAGGATCAATGAAAGACTACACACAAAGACAACCAGTGTACAAAAGATGGCAAACTGTGCAAATACAAAAAGAAGTAATAACAAAATCAAATAAATTATTTTCTTTGCACATGAGCATCATGCTTCAGCTTGTCTCAGCAATAATCTTAAAACGTGTTCTGTTCATTTACAGAGATGCAGGTTCAGGGTTCACGAGAGAGGCAGTTGCCTTTGGCTTTGAATGGAAAGTCATTTTCTTTGAAACTTCTCCAAAATCTTGTGACTTCGCCTGTAGCTGCTTGTGAACCCATATCTGAGTAAACATTTTCAGCCTTTTATCTTTCTCCCTCATCATCTTTCCCCACCTTAGAGCACCTGAACCTTGAGGGGAAAAAAGCCAGACCTCCCATGACGACAAAGCATTGGAGGAGCTGAACAGTATTGGTCGGTTTTGCATAAAAAGCAGGCTGGCAGAAGGGTTTCGGCCCGAAACGTCGACTGTACTCTTTTCCGTGGATGCTGCCTAGCCTGCTGAGTTCTGCCAGCATTTTGTGTGTGTTGCATAGACGTCCCACCATTAGTGTGGCTGGAGAGGGGTTGTGAGAGGAATTGGCTTGGTT
The DNA here is from genome assembly GCF_030028105.1 of Mobula birostris. Classification (NCBI taxonomy): domain Eukaryota; kingdom Metazoa; phylum Chordata; class Chondrichthyes; order Myliobatiformes; family Myliobatidae; genus Mobula; species Mobula birostris. The sequence continues at coordinate 60,618,443 of NC_092378.1, read as the reverse complement.
TCTGAGGGAAGGTAAGGTCTCGGCAAGCCAGCAGGAATGGGGCCAATACCCTCACGTAGGAGTTTGCTGATGTCATTAGCAGGGGTGGGAAGCTAAGGGTCAAGTCAGAAAGGAGGAAAGCTAATTTTGAAGTAGAAAGTGGAGATTCAGGTGAGGGGTGCTGGATCCTGACACTTTTGTCATTCCTCAGGTTAAGAACGGGGCATAAAACTTTTTTTTCTTGAGATACTGCAACGTACAAGCCCTAAAGACCCAATGAGCCCACACTGCTCAATTACACCCACGTGTGCCACGAGTTCGCTGATGGCCCAAGTGCAGAGGGAGGGACAAAGAAACAGACTGAGAAGTTCACTGAGTTTTACTAACAACTGCCCAAAACCAGGAAAACCAATAAATACTGGCCAAACAGGACTGCTAATTAAGACACTCAAGCTAAAAACTAATGCTGTCACTGCAGCTTGGAAGCAGTATCTTAACACTAAATTGGTACCATCCCTTTACAGTATCTGTCCGCATTATAAACAGCATCTAACTATATCCCAGGCGTGGGCTAAGGTAAACAGGGAGAGTTATCATCACTGTGCTTTGATGAGGACTTGACAAGAGTGAAACTAAAGGAAGGGAGTTAAATACAAAGAATCCTGTACTGGCTGGAATGTGCATTCTCATTCCAATTTCTTCCAGCTGCCCGTCTGCGAGGGCACTTGGATTCCACAGCAGTGTCCGCGGTTGTGACAGGGTCCCTCTCCCTAAGCACAGCTCCCAAGGCACCAGAGGCCTGTGCTTGCCAGAAGTCCTGAATGAGAGTCTTGTCCGGGATGGTGTCATGAGCCGAAACCCAAGGACCTTCCCCTGAGCCGTCCCCTTCATCCACAAAGTAGTGGACCCCGCAAGATGCCAGAATGCGCCGCACAGAATAGACCATGGACCCATTCGCCAAGTGGGGGTGGGGTGGGGTGAATGGAGCAAGGGGAGGGAGGATGTCACTGGGTTGAGCTGGAAACATGGAACACTGGGTCAATCTTCATTTCTGATGATAAGCACGGTCTATAGGAGGCTCTGTTGATAGCCTTCTCTGCTACAAATGATGCCACATAGCATGGGGCCAACTTGTGACTCTCTACTTTCAAAGCAAGATTTCCTGATGCCAGCCAGTCATTGTCCCCTGGCTTGAGAGACAGAGCCGATCAGCCTCCCAGTTATATTGCTTCTGAGTGCCCAGCAGAGAAATCCTGGCCTGTCTCCATATGCACTTGTAGCATTGGACCAACTGTTCAGCAGTACGAACTCCCATGGCATTCTTTTGGTCAAGGTAGAGTGGTAGTTAGAATTCCTTCTGGCCTTCAAAGGGGAACATGCCAGTGGAGGGTGACTGGATGTTATTGTGGGCAACCTCTGCACAGACCCGTTGGGAGCTCCAGGTTGTGTGGTTGGAAGAGACAAGGCCGCACAGAGTTGTGCCCAGCTCCTGATGCACTCTCTCAGCCTGGCTGTTAGATTGGGAGTGGAAACCCGAGGAGAGGCTGGCTGTGGCTCCCACAGGAGAGCAGTGCGAGCTGTGAACTGTGGTCCTCGATTGGACACTATGTCCTGAGGGAAGCCACGCATACCGAACACACGCTAGACCATGAGGCAGGCAGTCTCACGAGCTGATGGGAGAGCGGCAAAGTGGGCTGCTTTAGAGAACCGGTCCACAACTACCAGAATGATAGTGTTCCCATCTGACAGAGGCAGACCAGTGGTGAAATCCACTTAGAGGTGTGAACAGTGGAGGTCAGCCATGGACAGTGGGAAGAGAAGAGCAGCAGGATGCTGATGTGACACCTTGTTCTGGGAACAAGTGGGACAGGCAAAGACGAAGAAGGAGAAAAAGAAGCCCACGCCTGCTGGTGAGGTAGATGGACAGATGACTCCTAAAGCCAACACCTCCTCAACATATTCTTCCATGGCCACGGTTTCAGGACAAGAGAGGGAGAAGAGCTGACTCTGAGGAGGAATAGAATCTGACAGGAGGTTAATATGCACTGTGTGGCCAGTGTGGAGGCAGAGAGCTGGCCGCCTTCTTACTGAAGACCTCAAGAAGGTCAGGCTGTTTAGCTGGCAAAATACAGCAACAACTGTACTGTAGTTACTGGAAAATTCACTGAGCAGTTAGATGTGTACAGGACTATGCAGAAGTCTTAGGCACATACAGTATGTATAGCCAGGGTGCCTCTGACTGTGTCACGGTACTGTATTTATCATCATGGAGCGGAGAGCAAGTTTGTCATTCTGGCAGGATCAAAGGATGTTGGGAATGGCGAGGGTGGAGTGCTACGGGAGGGTGTGGGACAGGTGGCAGAGAAGGAGTGCCAGGGATAGAGGGGATGGCGAGGGTGGAGTGCTGTGGAAGGGGTGTGGGACAGATGGCAAAGAAGGAGTGCCAGGGGTAGAGGGAGGTTCAGGCGCAGACACACCCGCTCATTTGATTCCAAACACAATTGGTTTATTGATCATTACAGAATGTCTCTCTGGTGCTTCCCACTCCCTCCCCTCTCCCTTCCCCTTTTCCCAACCATGATTCCCCTTTCCCTGCCCCCTTCCCACTCAGTCCACGATAGAAACCCAAATCAGAATCAGGTTTATCATCACTCACAAAGGAAAGATGTGTTCTTTTTTACCAGCAGTATAGTGCAATACATAAGATTACTGCAGTACTGTGCAAAAGTCTTAGCTATATATGTGTGCCTAAGACTTTTGCACAGTACTGTATATGTGATTATATTAAAAAAACAACAAGCAAGCATGGGAAGGCTAAACTACAAAGAATGAAGAAATATCATCAAATGAGTGAAAAACTACAGACAAGAGCAAATAGGGTGCAAAAGAAGACAAACTGTCCAAATGCAAATTAGCACAAATAAATATATAAACAAACAAATAAATAAATAGGATTTTAAAGAATGTAAGTAAATAAATAAACAGACAGATGGATAGATAAGAGGACAACAAATAAATGGTAAGTGTGTTCATCCATCATTGACGTCGATGAGGACCTCGACACCATTTGATGGTGTCAAGACAAGCACGTGATTTGGATTTAAGTGAGGGAGAGTTGCGCAGCGTCAGCCTCACTCTCTCTTCCCAATTCCCATCTGGATCCAGTGGCAAGACAGAGTCTAGACGGCTGGAGATGGGACTAGGCGCAGTGGATGACCAGGACGTCTCCTGTGTCTTGTCCTGCTCTACACGTTCCACGACGCTTGCAGAGACCGCCTTCTTGACCGTTGGACCTTCCATTGGTCTCGTCTGCTCAATCCGCCGGAGTCTGTCTTCACATGCTGGGATAGACAACTCCCTATCTCACCGAGGGTTTGAGACCCGTCGGCTACCCTCACCTGGTTTAGCCAGCTTGTCGAAGCCGTTGCCCGGGGCGTGGCCGCTGTCGCATGCAAACAGCTACGGGGAGCCACAGGTGAGAGCTGAGTACCAGGTGGGGACCAAAGGTGGACTAGCTGCCTTGAAAAGGACACGACATGTTCCCCCACCAGAGGTGCTACCCCTCCCTGACACCCATACACCCCAAATGGTAAGTAACTAAATGGTAAATAAACAAACAAATAAATAAGTGGACAATACAGCAAATTAATAGATAGACAGAGAGACAGATTAAATTAAAAGATAAATGAATGAATGATATTGAGAAGCTGAGTTGCAGAGACCTTGAAGGGGAGTTCATAGGCTGTGTTCAGTGATCATTTCAGAGTTGAGGCTAGTGAACTATACCGGTTCAGGGGCCTAAGGGTTGAAGGGTACTAACTGTTCCTGAACCTGGTGCAGTGGACCTAAGGCTCCTGGTGTCAGCAGTGAGAAGAGAGCATGGGCTGGTTGTTGGGGGTCCTTGATGATGGAAGACAAAAAGGAAAAACAGGAAAAGTGCAGGAGAACAGCTCTGGTAATAATAATGAAAGTGGAAGGAGCAGAGTGTACCCATGAATAGACACCGAGCAAGGAAAAATGAAAAGGGAAAGTTAAAGATGACCTCGGCATAGTATCACTATGACTGCTCTGATCACTTAGCAACTACGATACACTTTGATTACCTTTGTGATTCTAATTGCATTTGTTCTTCAGATTTGGTTTCATTTATTTATCATCGAAACACAGAGTGAAATGTTTCATTTGCATTAACAGCCAACAGACCTGAGGGTTTGCTGGGGACAATTTGTATACCTGGCTGCTCATTCAACGCCAATATAGTATGCTCACAATGCCCGGCAGAACAACGCAGAAAACAGCAAAACAGAACACAAAAAGCAAAACAGGTCCTTTCACTAACTCCCATCCACCAGCACACAGAGTGTCCTCCAGTCCCTGGACAAGTCTCCAGTCTCCGGTCCCCAGTCCCCAGCCATTAAACTTCAACTTCTTGGCTTGTAATTGACCCTTGGGCCTTCATCTTCGATATTGACTACCATCCCAGATAATAACAGGACCCTGAAATCTAGACTTGAACTCTGATCTCACCGACTCACGGGCCTTTGTGCCTGCTGTATAATGCTTTTTGTACAGTTCTTGTACAACCTTTGTGTAATTTATGTTTCTGAACATATTTCCTTTAATGCTATGTTTCTATAATGCTGCTACAAGTAACTTTCTGGTTACAGATCTGTATGCAGGTACTTATGCAAAAGACAATAAACTACTTGACTTGAAAACAAAATGTGCATCAGGACAGAAAAGGCAGGTAACATCATGATAGGGCAGCAGATGGATTTTGATTCAATGAAAAGGGAAATGAAGTAATGACTAAATGTTATTTATGAGCATTTACGTAAATGCATGGAGTATAAGTTTGGCATGACAGGGCATTAAATTTTCTTGGATGTGGGTTTTCGATTATTCCTTCTCATCTAAATATTATGAAGTTCTGGTCATTGTTTCTTAAGCATTTTCTAATCTAATCTTGAAACACTTGGGCAACTTCATTCTGCAAAGCAAAATTAAAAGTTCAAAGTAAATTTACTATCAATGTACCTATATGTCACCATAGTACATATATATCAGGGGTAGGGTGAACAGCCAGAAGCTATGCTATGTATTGGTACCAACAACATAGGTAGGAAAAGCAGGAGCTCCAGGGTAGCAGCCTCTAAATGGAGGGCGGGAGGGGAGAGAAAGAGAGAGAGAGACTGATTCTTGCGTTGGAGAATTTTGTTGGTCTCCCCTCTTGCTGTGGAAGAGGGCCGACACCTCTCTGTCCCTTGTTAGGGAGAGACAGAGCCTGTGGCATGTCAAATTGTTGGGTGAACAATTAGTTTTTGTTGGACTGCAGACCATGGTCTCTCTTTGGGGGATTTGCTGTTGCTTGCTTGGTGGGTGGAGGGTGCTGTTGAAATAACTGGGGGAGTAGGAGGGTTGATGCTTTGCTGCTGCTTGTGTGTGGGAGATGGGGAGAGGGGCCTTTGGGGTTCTAACATCTTACTGTCATTCATTCTTTGGGGTTCTCTTCTGTTTTCGTGGATGTCTGAGAAGAGCAAGAATTTCAGGTTACACGCTCTACATTCTCTGATGATGAATGGAACCATCGAATTAGGAAATCATCCACTTGTCTTATAACAGCAGGACAAAAGCAGGCCTTGAGCCTGGTGGTACACACTTTCAGTCTAATGGGAATGGGGAAAAGAGAGTATGCGCATTGTTTAAGCTCACTGCTTTACTGATGTAGCGAATCAGGGCCCCTGGAATCGAAACTAGTTTTTCGTGATACGTTAAACTATGTTCACAACTCTCTGCAGTTGCTTGTGGTCACAGGCAGAGCAGTAGCCATACCAAGCCGTGATGCATATGGGTAGAATGCTTTCCATAGAGCAACTATTAAAAATTGGTGAGGGTCAAAGGGGACACGCCAAATTTGCTTAACCTCCTGAAGAAACAGAAGCAGTGGTGATCTTTCCTGCTTGTGACATCTATGTGGTTGGATCAGGGCAGGCAAAATGTGATGTTCATTCCTCATAACTTTAAGCTTTCAACAATTTTGTCCTCAGCTCCATCGATGTAAACACAGTATGTGCACCTTTCACATTGTTTCTTCGATAAGGAGCCCAAAACTGCTCTCAGTACTTCAAATGCGGTCTGACCAATGCCTTATAAAGCCTCAGCATTACATTCTTGCTTTTATATTCTAGTCCTCCGGAAATTAATACTAACTCAAATCAGACCAGCCTGAGAATCAGCAATAAACTATGCAATTAGATACCATATGAAAGGGAAAATGTTTTTTTTTGAGCCTTGATTTAAGTTAAAATGCACACCATCAAAACTTCTCATGATCTGCTGAAGGTCACTGAGCAAAGTTAAGCAAATCCACTCCTTTGTTCAGTCTCTGAGGCTCGAGTCTATATTTCTTTTTGATGCACAGCAAAAGAAACACTTATTCAAGCCCCTAGACCAAAGAGCCTAGGAATGAAGCAAAGTTCTTTGTGACAAAGCAACAGATACGGTACTTGGCAGACAGCCCACAGAAAAGAACAACAGCCTCTAATGGTATCACATCCTCAACTTGGCAGTGAACCAAACCACACTGAACAGTGGAGTCCAAAGTGCCACCAGCAGGTTCAGGAATAGTTATTACCCTGAACTATCAGGCTCTTAATCCAGCTCAGCTCTGCAGCCTACAGACTTAGCTTCAAGGACTCGTTACAACTCATTGTTTTCATTCAAAGATACAGTGTGGAACAGGCCATTCTGGCCCAGCAAGCTGCATAACCCAGCAGCCCACCTATTTAACCCGAGCCTAATCATCAGCAGATTTACAATAACCAATTAACCTAACTAAATGGTACGTCTTTGGACTGTGGGAAGAAACCGAAGCACCCGGGGGAAACCCACAAGGTCACGGGGAGAATGTACGAACTCCTTACAGACTGCACCAGAACTGAACTTCAAATTCCAGTGCCCTGAGCTGTAAAAGTGTTGGGCTAATCATTATGTTACCATGGTGACCAGTGTCTTTTAATTTGCACTAATTGTCTTCTTTTGCACTTTGCACATTGAGTATCTGTCAGTCTTTATGTAGAGATTTTTGTAAATGCTATTTCTTTCTTCATTTTCTCAGGGTATTACATGGAAACATATATATGTGCATTCTGCGATAATGAATGACTTTGACTTGAATGTGGTTTATAGGATACAGACCATCACCAGCCAAACGGGTATTTATTGTCCACCCTGAACTGATTTGCAGGATGGCTGACTCCGGACCACATGACTGAAACAGAATCAGGTCTATTATCACTGACATAGGACATGAAACTTCTTGTTTGTGGTAGCAGTATGGGTGCAAAGACATAAAATTACAAAAATCAACTTTGTAAACAGAAGGAATGACGAGGTCATGTCCGTGAATTCCTGATCCATTCGGAAATCCGACAGTGGACTGGAAGGAGATGATCCTGAATTGTTGAGTGTCAGTCTTCGGGCTCCTGCAGTTTATCATCTTGACAAACAGGATTCTAGCTAATGGCGACTCATTAGGACCAGTACGTTTTGGTTCAATCAATCGGCTGCCCCAGTTGTACGAAATTTCATGGAAATAGTTAAAAAGGTTTAAAAAAGACAATTTACCATTTAACTGAGTAACAAATTATGTATTTAAATGAAATACAGAACAAATGTGCGGAACCAAAGGAAATGGGGGAGATCTTAAATAGGTTTTTTGCGTCTGTATTTACTAAGGAAACTGGCATGAAGTCTATGGAATTAAGGGAAACAAGTAGTGAGATCATGGAAACTGTACAGATCGAAAAGGAGGAGGTCCTTGCTGTCTTGAGGAAAATTAAAGTGGATAAATCCCCGGGACCTGACAGGGTGTTCCCTTGGACCTTGAAGAAGACTAGTGTTGAAATTGCAGGGGCCCTGGCAGAAATATTTAAAATGTTGCTGTCTACAGGTGAGGTGCCGGAGGATTGGAGAGTGGCTCATGTTGTTCCGTTGTCTAAAAAAGGATCAAAAAGTAATCCGGGAAATTATAGGCCAGTATGTTTAATGTCGGTAGTAGGTAAGTTATTGGAGGGAGTACTAAGAGACAGAATCTACAAGCATTTGGATAGACTGGGACTTATTAGGGAGAGTCAACATGGCTTTGTGCATGGTAGGTCATGTTTGACCAATCTATTGGAGTTTTTCGAGGAGGTTACCAGGAAAGTGGATGAAGGGAAGGCAGTGGATATTGTCTACATGGACTTCAGTAAGGCCTTTGACAAGGTCCCGCATGTGAGGTTAGTTAGGAAAATTCAGTCGCTAGATATACATGGAGAGGTGGTAAATTGGGTTAGACGTTGGTTCGATGGAAGAAGCCAGAGAGTGGTGGTAGAGAATTGCTTCTCTGAGTGGAGGCCTGTGACTAGTGGTGTGCCACAGGGATCAGTGCTGGGTCCATTGTTATTTGTCATCTATATCAATGATCTGGATGATAATGTGGTAAATTGGATCAGCAAGTTTGCTGATGATACAAAGATTGGAGGTGTAGTAGACAATGAAGAAGGTTTTCAGAGCCTGCAGAGGGACTTGGGCCAGCTGGAAAAATGGGCTAAAAAATGGCAGATGGAGTTTAATACTGACAAGTGTGAGGTATTGCACATTGGAAGGACAAACCAAGGTAGAACATACAGGGTTAATGGTAAGGCACTGAGGAGTGCAGTGGAACAGAGGGATCTGGGAATACAGATACAAAATTCCCTAAAAGTGGCATCACAGGTAGATAGGGTTGTAAGGAGAGCTTTTGGTACATTGGCCTTTATTAATCAAAGTATTGAGTATAAGAGCTGGAATGTTATGATGAGGTTGTATAAGGCATTGGTGAGGCTGAATCTGGAGTATTGTGTTCAGTTTTGGTCACCAAATTACAGGAAGGATATAAGTAAGGTTGAAAGAGTGCAGAGAAGGTTTACAAGGATGTTGCTGGGACTTGAGAAACTGAGTTACAGAGAAAGGTTGAATAGGTTGGGACTTTATTCCCTGGAGCGTAGAAGAATGAGGGGAGATTTGATAGAGGTATATAAAATTATGATGGGTATAGATAGAGTGAATGCAAGCAGGCTTTTTCCACTGAGGCAAGGGGAGAAAAAAACCAGAGGACATGGGTTTAGGGTGAGGGGGGAAAAGTTTAAAGGGAACATTAGGGGGGGCTTCTTCACACAGAGAGTGGTGGGAGTATGGAATGAGCTGTCAGACGAGGTGGTAAATGCAGGTTCTTTTTTAACATTTAAGAATAAATTGGACAGATATATGGATGGGGGGTGTATAGAGGGATATGTTCCGTGTGCAGGTCAGCGGGACTAGGCAGAAAATGGTTTGGCACAGCCAAGAAGGGCCAAAAGGCCTGTTTCTGTGCTGTAGTTTCTATGGTTTCTATGGTTTCTAAATTAGAACACTACCAATACTACTACAGAACTATAAAACTGTGCATTAGTTCCTAATAGATATCGACGGAGAAATTGTACGTCTACAGGGTGTCCATGGAGGGGTAGCATCTCTGGTGAAGGGGCTTGCCATAAGACCATTAGACATAGGAGCAGAATTAGGCTACTCAGCCCATCGAGTCTGCTCTGCCATTCCATCATGGCTGATTTATTAGCCTCTCAACCCTATTCTCCTGTCCTCCCTGTAACCTTTGATGCCCTGACTAACCAAGGACTTACAAATCTCCATCACCTGGCCTTCACAGCTGTCCGTCACAATGAACTCCACAAATTCGCCACCCTCTGGCTAAACAAGTTCCTTCTCATCTCTGTTCTAAATGGATGCCCCCCTATTCCCTACTATGGGGAAACATCCTCTCCACATCCACTCTATCTAGGCTTTTCTATATTTGATAGGTTAAACTCCAGGTATTATAGGCCCTGAGCCATCAAGCATTCCTCATACGTTACCCCTTTCATTCTCATGAACCTCCTCTGGACCCTTTCCAATGCCAGCACATCCTTTCTTATATAAGAGATCCAAAACTGCTCACAATACTCCAAGTGCAGTCTGACCAATGCCTTATAAAGCCTCAGTATCACATCCCTGCTCTTATATTCTCATCCTCTTGAAATGAATGCTAACATTGCATTTGCCTTCTTTACCACTGACTCAACCTGCAAGTTAACCCTTGGTGAATCTTGCACGAGGACTACCAAATCCTTTTGTACCTCTGATTTTTTAACTTTCTCCCCATTTAGTCTACATCTTTATTCCTTCTATCAAAGTGCATGACCATACACTTTCCTACTCTATATTACATCAGTCACTCCTTTGCCCACTCTCCCAGTCTGTCTAAGCCCTTCTGCAGGCTCGTTACTTCCTCAGTACTATTTGCCCCTCCACCTATCTTTGTATCATCTGCAAACTCAGCCACAAAGCCATCAATTCCATCATCCAGATTATTGACATGTAACATGAAAAGAAATTATCTCAATATCAATCCCTGCAGAACACCGCTGGTCACTTGCAGCCAACCAAAGTAGGATCCTTTCCTCCAGTTCTTTGCCTCCTGCCAATCAGCCAATCTTCTGTCCATGCTAGTACCTTTCCTGTAATACCATGGGCACTTATCTTGTTAAGCAGCCTCATGAGCAGCATCTTGTCAAAGGCCTTCTGAAAATCCAAGTAAACAACATCCACTGACTCTCCTTTGTCTATCCTGCCTGTTATTTCTTCAAAGAATTCCAACAGATTTGTCAAGTAAGATTTCCCCTTAAGGAAACCATGCTGACATTGGCCTATTTTATTGTACACCTCCAAATACCCTGACAACTCTTCTTTAATAATAAAGTGGATATTGTAAAATGAATAACATCTTTCCAACCACTGAAGTCAGGTTAACTGGCCTATAACTTCCTTTCTTCTGCCTCCCTCCTGTCTTAAAGAGAGGAGTGACATATGGCGTGTCTATTCTGGGGCAGCCACTCACCTCTGATCCTCACTGGACATTTAGCTCTCACCTGTGGCTCCAAGTAGCTGTTTGCATGTGACATTGGCCACACCCCAGTACACCACTTCAATAGGGAGGATGTTTAGAGGGCCTGGTTTAGAGGACATGTACTATCATGAGAGGCAGAACAAACTTTAGGATGCGCTGGGACAGATCATCAGCCATGTGACTTGGATGTTGCAGGTCTTCCAACATCAGACACTCGCGCACAGGCGACCCAGCCAGGGTTGATCAGGCCCCAGCTTGTGTCCCAGCAGCAGTGGTCCACGGGTCACACCTCTTGATCCATGGCCATCTGGAGGCTAGCTCAGCAGCCTCTGCAATGGTCCTGCCAAGGAGAGAGCAGGTTCTGCACAGCAAGCAGCCAGCAAAACCTCTACACTCCACCTCTTGCAGCGTGCTCTCCAACCCTTTCTCTGTCACTGCCCTACCAGCACCTGGTTTTGATAAACTGTCCTGACTGGAAGACTCCCTGGGAATGTTACAAATAGTTGTGCAAGATTTAAGCAAGTCAGCAGTTCCTATCCAAGCTGAGAAAACTTGGGCCTGGGAAAGCAAAATTATAAGTGTTGACCATAACTCCTTTAGATAAAAAGTTGAAAGCTCAATTTTCTAGTTTTTAAAATAGATATTTCAATTTCTCTATCCTTAAATTACATGTACATTCCAGTCTTCATGAACTGAAAAATGCTGAAAATGTTAGTTAAAAATTCTTTCCTGATTAGTTGTCTGTGCAAATTCTCCATTAGGATTGACTTCTCAGTTGGCATGATGACATCACCATGCCAGGAATCCTCCAGAGTTGATGCTTCACGCAAGTAAATGTCAGGAAAGAGAATTCCACGCCGCGAAGAACACCTAATTCTTGTGGGAAACATTTCTTAAGGTCATTATTCAGGACTGTACTTTGCTATTACTAAACCATTTGCTTTCATTCTAAAGATGAGGCTTCTGGAAATACTCAGAGGCTCGGGGCACATCTGGGGACAGAGCATCAATGGAAGCATCCCAGTCTCATGATATTTTGCCAGGGTTATGAAAAGCAAGAGATAAAAGAACTTGCAAAGGAAGAAGGAGAGCTTGAGAGAGCAAAGGAAACGCTGGAAAAATTAAGTCATAGTGTTAATAGACCAAAACAAGCCCTTCAGCCCAACTCCTCCATGCCAGCAAAGACGTCAATCCATGTTAGACCATAGGCCTTACGAGCAAAGTTCCGTTATTCCATCATGGCTGATTTATTATGTCTCTCAAGCTCATCCTTAGGCATTCTCCCTGTAACCTTTGATGTCATTACTAATCAAGAACCTATTAAACTCCTCATCAAATAAATCAAGTCTCCACAAATGTCTGTGGCAATGAATTCCACACATTCACCACCCAAAGAAATTTCTCCTCATCTCTGTTCTAAAGGGACATCCTTGTACTCCGAAGCTGTGCCCTCTGATATGGACTCCCCCACTAGAGGAGACTAACTCTCTGCGTCCACTCTATCTAGGCATTTCAATATTTGATAGGTTTTCACGAGATTCCCCCCTCATTCTTTGAATCTCCTGCAGGTACAGACCCAGAGTCAGTAAACTTGTTCCTCATATGTTAAACTTTTCATTCCCAGAATTATTTCATGAGCGACCTCTGGACCCTCTCCAATGCCAGCACATCCTTTCTTAATATGGGGCCCAAAATTGCTCACAACACTCCATGCGGTCTGACCAATGACCCAGATTTTCCTAACCCAAAAATCCCATTGACCCAGATTTTCCTAACCCTTCTTTTATCCATCTACCAGTCTAGATGGCTTTTCAACATTGTCTATGTTCTATGTTTGGGTTCCCTCCACATCCAATGATGTACTGATTGGTAGCTTAACTATTCAGTTTAAATTGCCCCCAAAGTAGTTTTGTAATAGGATCCAGGGGAATTAAAGGGAATGTGAGGAGAACAAATAGCATAGTGTAGGATGAGTGTGAATGGGTTTTTGATAACTGGCACAGACTGAGAACATAGAACACTACAGCACAGTACAGGCCCTTCAGCCCATGATGTTACGCTGACTTTTTAGCCTACTTGTATCTAACCCCTTCCCACTTACATGACCCCACCAGCCCACTTTTCTACCATCCATGTGCCTCTCAGGGTTTCTTAAGTGATGCAAATGTATCTGCCTCTACCCCTGCCAGTGTGTTCCACACATTCAACACTCTCTCTGTTAGAAAACAACCTCTAACATCCCCCTAGACTTTCCTCCAATCACCTTAAAATTGTGCCCTCGCATATTAGCCAATTCTGCCTTTGGAAAAAGGCATTGGCTGTCCATTCTATCTATGCTTCTTAACATCTTATACACCTCTATCAAGTCACCTCTTATCTTCCCTCGGTCCAAAGGAAATAGCCTTCACTCACTCAGTCTCTCCTTATACAACATTCTCTCTCATCCTGGTAATCTTCCACATGCATCCTATAATGACATGACCAGAACACAACACAATACCCCAAGTGTGGACTCACCAGCGTTTTATAGAGCTGCAACTTTATCTCTTGAACTCAATAACACCCCCCAACTCATAAAGGTCAACACACCATAAGCCTTCTTAACCACCTGATTAACTTGCACTGCAACATTGAGCAATCAATGGATGTATATCCCAAGACTTGATGGGCTGAAGGGTCTGTTGTATAACTCTATAACAATGCATTGATGTTACTTTATTAGTATTGGGCATGTGGCTTTAGAGAGAAATCCTGCCTCTCTGAATCCATGAGCAATGAAACCTGGCACTGCTGACCTGTTTATGTTGAAATGTATCTGAGACTAATGTAAATTCAGCCCCAAACCACTGAAAAGCAGCGATGGCATTTACTGCCTTCACATCGCTGGTCGAGCCTCTCCTGTTTATGTCCGCACTTACCAACCACGACCGGTGTTGGCCTGTGATTAGACAACGTCTCCTCCCCGGGGCAAAATCGCCTCCTTTTTACATTCCCCAAACAGGAGTGAGTTGCATTTAGTCAAACACCAGACTCACGGAGAAAAATAAAAGCTTGCAAGCGAGTTTCATCGTACGGAAGTGTTTGGATTGGCTACTTCCCACCGGTGTGGGCTGGAAGCTGCCTTTATAGCTGTCTAAGGCCCAACGCATAAATAAGCTCTCTGATACTTAGTAGTAAATGGATGAAACATAAACATTACTGTTGTTTACCTGCCGCTCCTGCTAGACGTAAATCAAATTAACTTTCCAAATAACGGATGTTATTTTTAGGAGCCTTGAAATGCACATTGGCATCTGCCTGTGTTGATTGGAGTAACCTTTCACACTTGTTGAGTGGGCCAGTCAGAGCACTGGCCCCACATCACAATCGCCGAAGCCTCCAGCAACAACTGCCCTTCGCATTCACGGTTAAGTTACCTTCACGAGTAGGGCCTCACCTTCTCACTGTCGGGAGGGCAGCAGCAAGGATTGGCATCTTGCCACACTGCAGCTTTTGCTACTTCCAGGGATCACAGAGCCTTGGGGCTCTATGGAAAAGAAGCAGCCCCTTCGGCCCATCTAGTCCATGCTGCGCTGTCGTTCTGCAGAGTCCCATCGACCCACACCTGGATCATACCCCATCCAAGCTTTTCCTAAGTGTTGCAATTGAACCAGATGGATTGAAAGCGCTGGGTGTCGGGACCAGAGGTGAGGGTCAGGCCGCTTCTGCTCACTGCTCCGCAGAGTTTATTCTGCTCTGTGCTGTGCTGAGGCTGAGGCTGTGGGCCTGCTCTGACTGCCCTGGGCTTCATGCCTGAGGACTCACTTCTGTTCTAAATGCTAATTGCTTACTTTTATCGTTTGTACAATTCATTTTTTTCCCCTCTCTCTCTCTCTCTCTCTCTCTCTCTGCACATTGGGTGTTTGCTGATTTTTTATGGGCTCTTTTGGGTTTCTCATTTTGCCTCTAAGGCGACAAATCTCAAGGTTTGATAATAAATGCACTTTGAACTTTGAACCCCCATCCACCGCTTCCACTGGCGGTTTGCTCCTTGCTCACACCACCTTGTGAGTGAAGAAGATCCCCCTCAGATTCCCCTTAAAGATTTTACCTTTAACCCTTCACCAATGACTTCTAGTCTCACCCTATCCCAGTGGAAAAAGCCTATCTTACCCCTCATAATTTTGTATACACTTTTTTTTCTTTCTTTTTAAATTTCCTCAAGACATGTGGCAAAATCAGCAACTAAATACTAACTGCTGGTTGGTCCTGAGAAGCTACCTTCTCACACAGTCACCGTCCTTGCGGTGAACGTACTCCCACAGAAACCATATAGTGGCTTATGAGATCATTTCAAAGAGTGTGTTGGCGTCTACCACGCTTCTGCGGGGCTGGAGCCTCAGGTGGACCCAGACAAGGTTAGGGCTATAAATTTCTTTCCCTAATTGAGAACAGTAAACTAGTTGGTTTTCTAAGTCATCTGGGAGTCTGGCGTCACTGTGGTCCTGTTTTTAGAACTCTGGGTTACTTAATGAATTAAGCCTAGTGACTAGTGTGCACCCCAGTGGGGTGAAGCGATTCCAGTCAGTCTCATATTGATTCAGGAAGTTGTTGTCAGGACCTCTGCCGTCTAGACAGTCTCGCTCTCCAGATGAGAGAAGGTGTGTGCCCCTAAACACAAGGTAGAAGTGAAATCATATAGATTTGAATTGGAATTTGTTCATTATTGTCACATATACTGAGGTACAGTGAAAAGCTTGTCTGGCTGACCATTCATACAGATCAAATCATTACACAGTGCCTTGAGGTAGTACAAGGTAAAACAATAACAGAATGCAAAATGAAGTGTAACAGCTACAGAGAAAGTGCAGTGTAGGTAAACAATAAGGTGCAAGATCATAACAAGGTAAGCTCTGAGACGACAAGTCCAACTTATTGTACTAGGAAACTATTCAATAAACTCTTCAAGGCGGAGTGGAGATTCCTGCCTACCAAAAGAAGTGGAAGGTGCTTCTTCCCTTGGCTAACCTGCAGGTCACCCTTGGGCAGGGTGTAGCACCTACTTAAACCCCAGTTAGAGTCACGTGAAGCCGTGGGAGCAGCTGGTGGACAGTCGTATGAGCAGCTGGTGCATATCATAAGTCCTGGTTATGTAACACCAGGTAGACAATCTCCGAAGGGTATTGATAATGGCTGGGGTCACCCGTCTTGTAAAGACACTGCCCAGAAGAAGGCAATGGTAAACCACTTCTGTAGAAAAATTTGCCAAGAGCAATCATGGTCATGGACAGACCATGATGATGTGACAGGGCACATAATGAACAAACATCAAGTCCAAATCCAAAAGATCTTCGTCAGGCAAGGAAAGTGTGGGCAGAGATGATTGGGCTTTCAGGTGGTCTGAGTGGAGAGCTAAGTCTAAAATCACAACCAAAAAGATATACGAGGATTTTGCCTAGAATTTGACTGCGTTATAGGGAGACTTTGGACAGGCTCGGTGTCTGTGAATTCGACTGTTATATGACGGTGGGGGGGGGGGGTAGAAGCTGTCCTTGAACCTGGGGTACAAGTACACTTGCAGGTGGCATGAAGGTTGGTGCTGTTGGGGATAATGTAGAGGGTTGTCATCGGTTACAACAGGCCTTTGATTAGACGCAGAACTGGGCAGCAAAGTAGCAGATGGACCTTAATCCAGAAAAGTGTGAAAGGATTCCCTTTGTAAGGTCAAACTTGAAGGCAGAGCAAGGATAAACCACAGGATTCTTAGCATTGTGGAGGAGCAGCAGGATTTTGTGATTTATCTTCATATGTGATGTCTTTTTGGTGGCTGGGGCTGAATTTATATTAGTCATGCTCACCCAAGCATTAACAGATCAGCAATGGCAAATTTCATTGCTTCATTGGTTCTCAGAGGCAGGATTGGTACTTAACTGCATATGCTGAAGATGTGATAAAGAAGTATCAATACATTGTCATAGAGTCATACAACATGAAATGAGACTCTTCAGCCCATCGTCTCTTTGTCCATGTCCATAGATTTCTCAAATTTTCCATGGAAGTTAATAGGGTGGTTAAGAAGGTGTATGGTTGTGTTGGCCTTCATTAATCAGGGGATTGAGTTTAAGAGCCGGGAGGTAATGTTTCAGCTCTATAAAACCCTGGTTAGACCACACTTGGAATATTGTGTTCTTTTCTGGTCATTTCATTATTGGAAGGATGTGGAGGTTTTTAAGAGGATGCGGAGGAGATTTACCAGGATCCTTCCTCAATTAGAGAGCATGTCTAATGAGGAAAGGTTGACGAAGATAGAGTTTTTCTCTTAGAAGCAAAGGAAGATGAGACGTGCCTACAAGAAGATGAATCTCAAGATTGTAGATGGTATACATACTTCGATAATAAAGTTATTTTCAAATTTTGGACTTTGATAGTGGTGTATAAGATGATAAGAGAAATAGATCGAGTGGATAGTCAGAGACTTTTCCCTTTAGCTCAACATTAAGGGCTAAAGTGCCTGTACTGTGCTGTAATGTTCTATGTTCAATGCTCTGTTGTGTTGTTGTTGCTGCTTATTTCATTCTATGCTGTGTGCTGTGCTATGTTGAACATTCTGGAGGTGCTATGTTGGCGCTGGAATGTGTGGCAACACTTGCCAGCTGACCCCAGCACATCCTTAGGCTGTGTTGGATGCTAACACAAACAACGCATTCCACTGCATGTGTCGATAAATAAACAAATCTGAATCTGACCGCTCCATCTGTAAGTACATCGAGGTGATGCAAAAGGGAAAACAGTAACAGAATTCAGAATATAATGTTACGGTTATGGAGAAGATGTAACACAGGTAAACAATAAGGAGCAAAGGTCATAATGTCAATGTAAATAGGTATCAATAGGTACATATAATGTCAGAGAAATGTATACAATATACATCCTGAAATTCTTTTTCTTCGCAAATATCCACGAAAACAGGAGTGTCCCAAAGAATGATTGACAGTTAAACATTAGAACCCCAAAGCCCCCCCCCAGCACCCCCCTCATGCACAGGCAGCAGCAAGGCAATGATCCCCCCTCCCCCCCACCAAAAACTCATCAGCACCCCCCCCCCCCACCGAGCACTCAAGTGTGCAGCAAAGCATCAATAAAGACACAGACTTGCAGTACCCCAAAGACTACTCGTTCACCCGGTATTCGACATACCACAGGTTCTCTCTCTCTCATCTCTAAGGGAAAAAGGGGTGTCCCCGTTTCACAGCGAGAGGGGAGACATAACAAACAACTCATTGATTTATGACTTTAAAGGTCTGTTGTGTCGCTTTTTCCGAGTTCTGCACCCAGAGACTCGGCCCCAGAAGGGCACAGCTCTCCGGACACACGATCCTCGGCGGCTGACCCGCTGATCCCGATGTTCCGTGTTCTCCCGCGACGCTTCAGTCAGGCATCGGCCTAGAATCAGCACGTCTCCAGAGCCATGAAAATCTGGCACCCTGAAGGCATGCTAGTCTTCCGGGACGTGTCCTTGGGATATCAAAAAGCGGCCAGTCGTGAGGCCCCGAGAGCGGGTTCCATTCCCGCAAAGAACCGAAGTCAGAGTGTATCTCCAGGCCAGGGTCTTCAAAAGAGCCTTGTAAAAGGAAAAAAAAAGAGATATCAAAGATGGAAATAGAGCTGTCTCCGAAGATGCAAGCAAAGGGTTCGCCATTCAGCACCATCAAAACTTTGCTCTGCTCCTCCGTGTGATCAATCTGAATCGGGGGCAGTGTGTTCCATGTACTCACCACGCCCTGGGTTCCCCTCAGCTCTCATCTCCATTTCTCACCCCTTATCCTAAATCTATGTCCTCTAGTTTCATTTACCCCAGATAAGGGCAAAGGGATTGGACCAAGCAACGCTGGGTGCCATCTGTGAGACACTACCACTTTAATGCACTGTAGGTTGGGTGCACTTACACCCACTGTGAAGGAGTGCTTTGAGAGGTTGATGATGAAGTATACCAACTCCTGCCTCAGGAGCGAGCTCCATCTGCTCCAGTTTGCCTACCATCACAACAGGTCAACAGCAGATGCCAGTTCATGGGCTCTCCACTCAGCTTTGGCTCATCTGGACTGCAAAGGTGTCTACATCACAATGTGCTTCATTGACTACAGTTTGGCATTCAATACTATCATCTCCTCAGAACAAATCAATATGCTCAATTGATCCTTGAGTAACTGGATCCTCTATTTCCTCACTTGCAGACTCCAGTCAGTTCAGATTGGCAACGACATCTCCTCCATGATCTCCATTAGTACAGGAGCACCACAAGGCTGTGTGCTTAGCCCCCTGCTCTTCTCGCTTTATACTTGTGACTGTGAGGCTAAGCACAGTTCCAAATGCCATACTTAACCTCACATATTTAAGTTTGCTGATGATCCCAAAGGTGGTGATGAATCAACATATAGGAGGGAGACTGAGAATCTGGCCGAATTCTACCAAGACAACAACCTCTCAGTCAATGAGTGCAGAAGCGGGGAGCTGATTATTTGCTGCAGATGGAGGAAGCCAGAGATCCTTAACCAGTCCTCATCAGGGGATCAGAGGTGGGGAGTCAGCCATTTTAAATTCCTTGGTGTTATCTTTTCAGTGGATCTGTCCTGTGTCCAACATGTAACTGCCATTACAAAGAAGGCACGACACCGCCTCTACTTTCTTAGAAATTTGGGTAGATACAGCATGTCATCTTTGACAAATTTCTTTAGACGAGCAGTGGAGAATATACTGACAGGTTTCGCCATGGCCTGGTATGGAACACCAATGCCCTTGAACAGAAAAACGTACAAAAAGTAGAGGATACAGCCCAGACCATCATGGGTTAAGCCCTCCATTGAGCACACCTACATGGAGCGTCGTCACAGGAAAGCAGCATCCATTATTAAAGACACCCCCCCCCCCCCCATAATCCAGGTCATACCCTCTTCTCACTGCTACCATCAGGCTCTTAATCAGAGGGTATAACTTCACTCACCCCAACACTGAACTAGTTCCAACTATGGACTCACCTTGAAGAACTCACGTTCTCGATATTTATTGCCTATTTATTTATTAATTCATTTTCTTTGCTTTTTGTATTTGCACAGTTTGTCGTCGTTTGCACTTGGATGTTTGCCCACCTCCGTCGTGTGCGTCTTTTCATTCTTTCTTTTGTGTCTCTTTCTATTTATTTTGAATACTCGCAAGAAAATGAAGCTTAGGGTTGTAGATGGTATTTTGATAATAAATTTACTTTGCACTTTGAAATCTGAACTTTTGAACATAAGTGAATGTGAGACATAACTCTAAAGACCCCTGGCTGTTGGGGTGGCTAACTGGAGATCAAGACGAAAGACATTCTCAGTTGGACGGTATGTAAATTCTCTGCAATGATCAGCATTTATATTAAACCATAAGCTATATGAGCAGTACTAGGCCATTTGGCCCAATTTGTCTGCTTCACCATTCAATCACAGCAGATTTTTATTCAACACCATTCTCCTGCCTTCTCTCCGTAGCCCCAGCCAAGAACTTAACAATCTCTGCCTTACGTACATTGAATGACTCAGCCTCCAGAGAGAATTCCATAGATTCATCTTCCCCGTCTAAAGAAGTTCCTCCTCATCTCTACTGTAAAGGAATTTTCCTTTATTCTGAGTCAGTGTTCTTGGATCCTGGACTCGCCTACTAATGGATAAATTCCCCAAATCTACTATCTCTCCCACAGCACCTGTAACTTGGGAAAATGAGTGAACATGCCTCACAGGGGTGTTAGCAGTCCAAACATTGACACTACACTGAAGAAGGAGATGAGCTAAAGCATAATTGAAGAAATAAGTTTGAAGGAGCATGTGATGCCAGCCAGAGAGGTTGTGAAGAGATCTTGTCAGAATTTAGGGCCTTAGAATCTGAAAGTATGGACACCGGTGGTGGAGAGATTACAGTGAGAAGTGGAACAGTTATTACCCTACAACCATCAGGCTCCTGAACCAGCGTAGATAACTTCACTCACCACAACTCTGAACTAATTCTGGGACCTACAGACTCTCAAGGGTTGTTTACAACTCAGGTTGTACACAGAGAGTGGCAGGAGCGTCGATCAAACTGCCTAGGATGGTGGTAGCGGAAGGTACATTAAAGGCATTTAAAACACTATTTTTGAGGCACATAAATGAAAGAAAAATAGAGAACTACAGTAATGTGTAAAAGTCTTAGACATATATAGGAGAGTCTAGGGTGCCTAGGACATTAGCACAGTACTGTATCTACTAATTGTTTACCAATATTAACAAAAACTTGACAGATATTGCTGTTTCAAGCGCAAATAAAAAGAGGATGGAGATGGATATCTTTCCACTATTGTTTCAAATCAAATCAAAATTAACTCACGCTGCAAATGATATAAAAGACAGCTCACAGTACGGTGCAGAAGTCTTAAGCACCCTCGCCATATATCTGTGCCCAAGACCTTTGCACAGTACTGTATGTGGGGGGGGGGGGGGGGGTTAGACTGATCTTGGAGGAGGTTAAAGGGTCAGTACAACATCGTGGGCTGAAGTGCCTGTACTGTTCTATGCTCTCAATATTATTTGTTATTTGTACAGTTCATCATGTTTTGCATGTTAGGTGTTTGTCAGTCTTTGTTTATGTCATACGTTCTATTGGATTTCTTTTTTCCCCTGTAAATACCTGCAAGGTAGTATATGATGACTGTGTACATACATCTACTGATGCTTCTGGACACATCTTCAGTGATGTTCCTGCAACCATCGGGTGTTTCGGCTCTTTCAACATCATACAACCTCCTCCAGGTGACCCAGCCGGGGCTGATCAGACCCCAGCTTGTGCCAGATGGCTAGCTACCGCTGCATCGGTGGTAGTGCGGATGGCTCTCCTCTTCCTGTCTCCCTCGATGCCCAAAATGCTGAAGGCTCTAAATAAAGAACGGGCTATGAATCCCCTACAACCAACCTCCACTGGGAGACACCTCGCTTTCCATCCAGCCTGCTGACATTTGCTGACCAGTCCTGCGTACTTGGAGAGCTTCCTTTCAAAGGCCTCTTCCAGGCGATCTTCCCATGGGACTGTCAGCTCCAGCAGCACCACTTGCTTAGTAGACTCAGACACAAGGACAATGTCTGGTCACAGGGTGGTGGCTGCGATATGGTTGGGGAACTTCAGCTGCCGTTTGATGTCCACCAACAGCTGCCAGTCCCTTGCAGAGGTCAGAATGCCTGCAGATGTTCTTTTGGCAGGTATTGGCTGCTCCCCAGCTCTGACAAAGGCAATGGTCTGCTTGGAGGGTCGGGACCACTTCGCCCACTCAACTCCTGCGCTGACGGCTTCAGCGATGGTCTTCAGGACCTGATCATGCCTCCACCTGTACCGTCCCTCACCAAGTGCCCTTGCACAGCCGCTGAGGATGTGCTTCCTCGCTTGGAGCACAGTGAGCATGCAGATGACTCTGCCTTGCCCCATGTGTGCACGTCTGATGGGCTTGGAAGCACATCGTACACTGCCTGGATGAGAAATTGGATGCGGTGTGGTTCGGCTTTCCAAAGATCAGCCCAGGTCACTTTCCTCTCAACCGCATTCTCCCGTCTTGCCCAAGCTCCCTGTTGCTTCATTCCCACCGCCTTGCAGGCTCTCATCTCCTCCACTACTGCTCTCACCTCCTCCTGAACTAGACAACGCCTTTCCTTCCCTCTGGTGTCCACTTGGGGAGTTGGAAAGGATCCTAGCCCAGCTCAGCCTCGTGTGACCACTCCCACCAGCCTCCTGTGATGCAGCCTCGCCTCTGCCTCCTGAACAGTTTCCTCTGTCCTCCACATCCTGCCAGTACTTACTTGGATCCCTGCTCTAGCCACCTTCGGGTCACCTGAGTCCCTATACTGTAGCACTTCTCTGGCTCTTGTTACCTTGAATTCTTCCTCCAAGGATTTGAAGGGCAGTTGCAGTTTGTTGTGGTGTCCATAGAGTGTGATGCTGCTCAGGCTCTTTGGCAGCCCCAGCCATCTCCTGAGGTGGTTGCTAACCCTCTTCTCTAAGGTTTCGACTGTCGAGATCGGAACTGCATAGATGAGGAGGGGCCACAGGATTCTGGGAAGAATGCCATGCTGATACACCCAGGCTTTAAACTTCCCAGGTAGGCCAGACTTGTCCACAGATTTCAGCCAGCCATCCAGCTCGGTGCAGGTTGCCTGAATGGATGTTGTGTCCCTTAAAGAGCTGTCAAAAACTTTGCCTAAGCTCTTGACTGGCTTTTCTGTGATGGTTGGGATGGCTGTGCCTGCGACGCTGAACCGGAACTTGTTCTCCACCTTCCCTTTCCTCAGCACCATCGATCTTGATTTGGCAGGTTTGAAACGCATCTGGGCCCACTCCACCAGCTTTTCGAGCCCTTGCAGAATCCACCGGCAGCCTGGGACTGATTCTGTGGTGACTGTGAGGTCATCCATGAATGCCCTGATAGGTGGTTGCCATTGAGCGGAATTCATTCTGGGCCCTCTGCACTCTGGTTCAGCAGACTTAGTGAGCATGTTCATGGCTAGGGAGAACAGTGTCACTGAGATAGTGCACCCTGTGATGATGTCAACCTCCACCTTGTGCCAGGTTGATGTAATTGCTCCTGAAGAGACCCTCATCCTGAAGTTGCTGTAATAATCAACGATAAGGTCTCTGATTCTGCTGGGGACCTGATATTTGGTCAGTGTGAGCTGCACCAGCTTGTGCGGAATGAAGCCATATGCATTTGCCAGGTCGAGCCACAACACTGACAAGTTGCCCTTGTTCTCTCTGGCCTCCCTGATGAGCCGTGTCACCACACCGATGTGCTCCAGACAGCCCGGCGTCCCTGAAATGCCACCCTTCTGGACTGATGTATCAATATAGGTGTTCTTTGCTAGGTAGGTGCACAACCAGTTGGAAACTGCACTGAAGAAGATCTTCGCCTCGACACACAGCAGGGAGATGATGCGAAACTGATCTATCTGGGTGACATTTTCCTCCTTCGGGATCCACACCCCTTCAGCCACTCTCCACTGTTCCGGAATCTTCCCCCTTCTCCAGAAGATTCTCAGGATCTTCCACAGACGCAGCAGGAGTTTGGGGCAATTCTTGTACACTTTGTACGAGGTGCTGCTTGGTCCTGGAGCCGAGCTTGCCCTTGCTTTGCGGACGACCTCTCTGACTTCCTTTAGTTGCAGCTCTGACACGTCGAACTGCACATCCGGTTCATGTGGGTCTATTAGGATGTCGCACTCTCCCAACTCCTGCTCTCTTTCAGGATCATTATATATCTTCTTCAGATGTTGGTCTATGTCTTCCTGTGAACTGGCCAGTTTCCCACTGCACTTCTCCCCCAGCAACTCCTTGCTGAACTTGAAGGGGTTGGCGATAAAGGCAGCACGTTTTCGAGCCCTTTCACGACACCGCCTCCGATGCCACTGTGCCCGGTGCAGGATCCTGATCTTCTTTCGTAGTATGCACATCAGCTGGGCCAAGCCAATGCGCTCCTCTCCTCCTGTCTCCTTGTATTGGGACTTCAGCGCTTTCATCTCCTGCCTGATGTTGTGGATCCTCAATGCTCTTTGGTTCTTCGAGTAAGATGTTTTGGAGCCTTCCTTCTCCTCCTCTCCGAACCGTTCAGCTGCGATACTAACAATAATTGTTGTCATGGCTTGCAGCTTCCTATCAACCCCTCCCTTCGCCGGTGCCTCCAGAATTTGGTTAACATCGTCATCAAACTACTTCCACAGTGAAGTCATGTTAGCTGCAGGCCATTTGATCCACCTCCTGTTAGACTTCATGTTCGAGGGATTAGTTTGCAACACTTGGAGGTTCCGGGCACTATGGGGTGACTCCGGGCCTGGCCCCTCCTTCGTCTCACCAGGTTGGACACCTGCGCGTTGTGCTGCTCCTGCTCCCGCCAAACACTTCATCCTCGCTTGGTGGATCTTCAAGCCACGATCATTCTTGTAGATTTTGCCACATGCACACTGCTTCCTCATTGTCGTTTGTTCATTGTCTGGGTCTGATGTCGTTGTGTCCATCCGACTGGGGTGCTCATCCTGCCCCCCTCTCGGGCACCCCTGGGGGTATCTTTTCCTTAGATTCTTTGTGGCTTTTGTGGGGGTCCTCCTCTCAGAGGACGCAGATTGGGTTGCCAGCCCGTTCTGCCCTGGTTGCCATCTCTCCGGGCTGTCACTGACTCTCCCGTCGTCACCATTCTTCTCGTGGTTGTCACCCAGTCTTTCCTGGTTGTCACTGATTAATTCAGGGTGTAAGCTGTGTACATACATCTATTGATGCTTCTGGACACATCTTCAGTGATGTTCCTGGAATCATCGGGTGTTTCGGGTCTTTCAACATCATACAGCCTCCTCCAGGTGACCCAGCCGGGGCTGATCAGACCCCAGCTTGTCCAGATGGCTAGCTACTTCTGACTCCATGGCTCCCCTCTGTTCAGCCACAGCCATCTTGAGGCCCTCTCTGCCGCATCGGTGGTACTGCGGATGGCTCTCCTCTTCCTCTCTCCCTCGATGCCCAATATGCTGAAGGCTCTAACTAAAAAACAGGCTATTTTGAACTTTGAGTAAGAGATCAAATCTGGGCATTTGTGGAGTGCTGTTGGGCAATAAGAAGATACAGAGACAGAGCATTTCCAGGCTAGAGAGGAACTCTTTATTGGAAATGTTGATGTACCAGTAGTGGTGGGTGCTCACCATGGGTAATGATGTGGTCAAGGGGCACAGGTAGCAGAGTCTTTAAAAACCTAGCTCAGCAATAATCCAGATTTTTTATACAGATGCCACATGCCGCAACGTACATGGAAATTCAAGGTCACAAACCCATCTGAAACGGAGCAACCTATTCAGAGAGAAGGGTCACAGCATCGAATGCCACCTTCAAAAATCTCAAAGACAGAAATGTTACTGATTCTGCTTGGCAGTGCTCCTGAGTTCCCAAGCCATATGTGAGGAACGAGTGTTTCCCAGCCCATGCATCCGACACCACCGGGAAATAAAAGTGGATGAAAGACCCACATTCATACAGTTTTCCTTCCCAACCTCGCCGGCTCTCAATGCACTTCTGAAGCGCAACTGTCAAAGCAGTGTACAAATTGCATCAGCCAAAATGGCACGTAACAAACTCCTACACACAGCACTATGCTGGCAAATGCTTCCGACTTAAATCAAACTCCGGAAAACAAATGGTCTGGTTCTTATTCTGTCTGTGGGGGCTCGAAGTACACAAGTTTTCTTCCATCCCTCCCACCTTACAACAGTGCCTACATTATTTGAAAAAAAATACTTCTTTGATTATAAACTGCTCTAGGATGTTTACAAGGATGTTGCCAGGATTTGAGGACCTAAGCTACTGGGGGAAGTTAGAACTTAATCCTTGGAATACAGGAGAATGAGTAGAGGTCTTATAGAGATACACAGATGGTATAGATAAGGTGACTGCAAGCAAGCTTTTTCCACACAAGTTGGTGAGACTAGAACTCGAGGTTACAGGTTTTTTTTTCTCTTTTGTTTACAGTTTATTATTGTCACCTGTACCAAGACACAGTGAAGAGTTTATCTTGCATGTGGTTCATACAGATCGAATCATGAAAAAACAGTGCATTGAGGTAGAATAACGTAACACAATAACAATGCAGAATGAAGTGAGAAAGCTACTGAAAAATCGTAGTGTAGGTAAACGATGAAGTGCAAGATCATAAAATAGAAAATTGGAGGGCTATGTGGGAGGGAGGAGTTAGATTGACCTTAGAGTAGGTTAAAATGTCAGCTCAGCATCGTTGCTGAAGGGCCTGTACTGTGCTGTAATGCAGCGGTCCCCAACCACCAGGCTACGGACCGGAACCGGGCCACGAAGCCTGTGCTACCAGGCCATGAGGAAACGATATGAGTCAGCTGCACCTTTCCTCATTCCCTGTCACACACTGTTGAACATAGGGTTGCCAACTGCCCCGTATTTGCCGGGACATCCCATATATTGGGCTAAATTGGTTTGTCCCATATGGGATCGCCCTTGTCCCATATTTCCCCCACTAAGGTAGAGCGTTCCTATGAAACTTTTCGTGCCAAAATGGCGTAAAGTGAAGAAGCAATTACCATTAATTTATATGGGAAAAATTTTTGAGCGTTCCCAGACCCAGAAAATAACCTAACAGATCATACCAAATAACACATAAAACCGAAAATAACACTAACATATAGTAAAAGCAGGAATGATATGATAAATACACAGCCTATATAAAGTTGAAATAATGTATGTACAGTGTAGTCAGGAAGATTAAGCCAAAACCAATTTGTGGAAAGAAACGGCACATACGCGTATGCGCACATCACATATGCGCAGGTCATGCATGCACACACAAGTGCCCATGCAAGGCCTCATGGTCATGGTAGTCTTTCTCAGGGTAAACACAAGTGTCCCGTATTTGACTGCTACTTTTGTCCCGTATTTGGGAGTGAGAAAGTTGGCAACCCTAACTGTAAAAGACATGTTGAGAAAGCAGAGCTTAACCCTACTTGAACACCCCCCCCCCCCGCCCCCCCCCCCCCCGGTCAGCCGGTCGGCAAGAATATTGTCAATATTAAACCAGTCCGCAGTGCAAAAAAGGTTGGGGACTCCTGCTGTAATATTCTATGTTGTATTTTCTACATCGAGGTAGATTGTGAAGTCAAGAGTCCATCTTACCTTACAGGAGGTCTGTTCAAGAGACTGGTAACAGTGAGATAGAAGCCGTCCTCAGGCCTGGTGGTAAGTGCTTCCACTCTCTTGTACCTTGACAACCAACGAAATCCAGTTTTTATTTCACACCAGTAAACGAGCTTCAAGTTTTTCCACACTAGGTTCCTATAGACCCAGGAGGTCAGGAACCAGAGGAAGCCCTTTGACATACTTGCAAGTTGACCGTGAGGGATGTGAAGAGAACTGCTTTTTATGCAGCAGGTTGTCATAACCTGGAGAAGTGTGGCTATCTTCTGGAACACTGTGATTCATCTGGTGAAGATGTTCTCACAGTGCTGCTTAAATCCAGCAACAATCAAGGACCAGTCGTCTATCTGTCATGGTCTGGATCAGGGTCCCTTTAAATTTAGCTTGTTTATGTTGCGATCCGGACCGTTGAATCCCTGTTTTCCCGTGTGCCTCGACTTTGGTGATTAGAGGCAATTAACACTCGGCTGAACCGGTAGTTTATAGTCTCCGGCTTTCAGCCATTCGGCGCGAGAGCGTCTGCAAAGTCATCCAAGGTACGGTGTGCCGATGTTATCTGGCCGGAGCAAGCCCAGTCTCTGCCGAGGCGAGTGCCGGTAATTCGCCTCTCCTCACCGGAGCTACCCTGCCCAGTTACCTCACCAAAGCGAGCCTGCAAAGTTTTCTCACCGAGGTTGGTCCGTCAGTTAACCCGCCGGAGGGAATCAAGAACCGCTGTCTACTGTTCCCGGGCCAAGTCGAGAGCTCGTCATTACCCAGAGGCTCCAAGTCAAGTCCTGGCTCCGGCGGCATTCAAGCATCAAGTCAAGTCCTGGCCCTGGTGGCTTCCCAGTTCTGAGTCAAGTCCTGGCCCTGGCGGTCTGTGATTCCTGTCCTACCCCCTTGTCTGAATCCCTTCTCTGCCCCTCTCACCTCTAGCCCTCATCTGTAGCCCCTGCCTGCACTTCGGTCTAGTTCCATCGCCGGAGCTAGATAGGTACTGTCTGGTGTTCATTCTTATTGGTCTTGTCTTGTCCTCGCCTCTGTGGGGTAAGTCAGGCCGTCTTGCCATTGCTTCGCAGGGGGTCACATTTCGTCTTGTCTGGTCCTCGCCTCCGTGGGGTAAGTCAGGCTGTCTTGCCGTTGCCCCGCGGGGAGTCATGTCTTGTCCTGTCCTCACCTCCGTGGGGTAAGTCAGGCCATCTTGCCGTTGCCCCGCAGAGGGTCATGAGCCCTGGCCCTATGTCCTGTACCCAAGGAGGGGTCCCGGCTCTCTGTTCTGTGTGTGAGTCCCAGCCCTATGTCCTTTAACCAAGGAGGGGTCCCGACTCTGTGTTCTGTGCATATGTCCATGGTTCCATGTACCTGCTCTCCCGAGACCGAGGCTCTGTGTTCCCATGTTCCTCCTCTCCCTAGCCCATGTCACGTCCATGCCTGGTTCTGGGGTCCGAGCCCAAGGCAAGACCCAGGTACTGGGTCCTTGCCCAGTCTCGGGCTCGGAGTCCATACCCTAGCCTCTTCATGTCTCCTCTAGTTCTGGGAGCCGATTCCGAGTCCAAGACCAGACCTTTGGTCCCAGCCTAGTCGCAGTCCTGAGTCCTTGTCCAGTTTGCTATTTCCTGCTCCTGCCTTGCTCTCCTGGTATCGAACAATAATCTAAATCTAAGTAACCTCACAAGATGTGTCTTGCATTTGGGTCCACCCTTGCTCCCAATGGCCCGTCAATGTGACACTATCTGTTCCTCGATAGGGGCTGTTTCAGAGGAAGACTGATTTTCAAGCAGATTTGTATGTCAAGTATCAGAGCTTTTACAGAATCCGGGCCTGTACTTGATGGAGTTTAGAAGAATGAGGTGTAATCTCATCGAAACCTATCAAATATTGAAAGACCTATATAGAGTGGATATGGTGAGGATGTTTTCTATAGTGGTGGAGTCTAGGGCCAGAGGACTTAGCCTCAGAATAGAAGGATGCCCTTTAGAACAGAGGTAAGGAGGAATTGCAAGAGGCACAGGGTGGTGAATCTGTGGAATTCATCACCATGGATGGCTGTGGAGGCCAAGTCATTGGGTATATTTAAAGCGGAGGTTGTTAGATTCTTGATTTGTAAGGTCATCAAAAGTTACAGGGAGGGAGCAGGAGAATGAGCTTGAGAGGGATAATAAATCAGCCATGATGGAATAGTGGAGCAGACTCAATGGGCCAAATGGCCTAATTCTGCTCCTATGTCTCATGTTCGTATACAAAAATGAAGTGGTCTTATGTTTAACGCCACTGAGGTCCACTTTCCTTTCTTAAAAAAATTCATTCAATGTTGTTAACTAAATGAGTCAAAAGCTCTCACTGACTATGGTAGAATTTAAATTCATGAGCTCAGGCCAATAGTCCATCCCGTTACCGATACCAGTCTAGTCACACATCCACTGTAATAAACTCCTGGAGTGATCAGGGTTTCACAGAGAGCTCTCATCGGGATTCCAATATTCCCCTCCATCAATAACAGCAAAATATTTTGATGCAGTGAGATTTTGTGGTCTGCAGAGTCAGCAAAAGAAGACTAAAAATAATTTTCTAAAGAGAAAATCAATGCTTGATTGAAGAAGTAAAGATACAGAGCTCCTGGAGAGAGTGGGATGGAAAAGTATTTCAAGTCATAAGAGTTATACAGCATAGCTGCCTCTAGCCCTTTGTCCCAATTCACCCATCACAGAACATTATTGGAGATCTGGCATAGGTACAGTAGGCTGAATGGATGGCTTCTGCGTCTGTAAATGAAAACATGCTGTGTGTAATGAATGTCCCGTTCACTATAACCACATTCACTCCATTGAAGTTAAATCTATTCCATCAAAGTATATTGTTATTGATATTGTATTGGTTTATTATTGTCACATGTACTAAGAGAAGTTTGTCTTGCACACTGTTTATACAGATCAAATCATTACTCAGTGCATTGAGGTAGGAGAAGGTAAAACAATAACAATGCAGAATAAAGTGTAACAGCTACAGAGAAAGTACTGTGCTGGCAGACAATAAGGTGCAAGATTACAATGAGGTAGATTGTGACATCAACAGTCCATTTTATCATGCAAGAGGTCTGTTCAAAAGTCTGATAACAGTGGGATAGAAGCCTGGGATTATGTGCTTCTAGGCTTTCGTACCTTCTGCCTGAGGGAGAGGGGAGAAGAGAGAATGCCTGGGGTGGGTGGGGTCTTTGGTTAAGCTGGCCGCTTTGCTATTGCAGCAAGCAGAGTCGAGTCTACAGGGGAGAGGCTGATTTCTGTGATGTGCTGAGCTGCGTCCACAGCTCCCCGCGGTTTCTTGCAGTCACGTGTCAGTAAGCAACTGTTGAGTCGTTCACCCTTTCAATCTCGAATGAAGATCTCTTCTGCTGCTTTGCCTGCCAGCCAGTGACTGAAACTTGCAGAGAGTGGGAGAGCCAGTAGAGCTGACGCCACACAGCGCCAGGGACCCAAGTTCAACCCTGACCTCGGGTGCCACCAGGGTGCAGTTTGCGCCTTTCCCGTGTGGCTACAGAGATTTCCTCCCACATCCCAAAGTTCGCAGCTTTTGGTAGGTTAGTTGGCCACCGTAAATTGTCCCACATGTGTAGGTAAGTGGCAGAGTCTTGGGGCGGTTGATGAGGATGTGGAGAGAAGAAAGATTACTGCTGGACTGGTGCTAGCATCAGGGAGTAGTTACAGGAGCCTGAAGACACATACTCAATGTTTTAGGAACAGCTTCTTCCCCTCCGCCATCAGATTTCTGAATGGAAAAATAAACCATGAACACTAACTCACTATTTTTCGCTCTCTTTTGCGGTACTCATTTGATTTTTACATACATATTTCTTATTGTGATTCATAGCATATTTTATATATTGTACTATACTGCTGCCATAATACAACAAATTCCCTGACATATGTGAGTGATAATAAAGCTGATTCTGGAGTGTAAATGGGTTAATGATGGTCAGTGTGAGTTGATGGTCTGCTCTATCTCTGCATCTCCAGTTTATACTTCGCCTGCTCACCCTTCACCCAGCTAGTCACTGACCCACAGTGCTCCGGTTTAGAAACCCCCATCCCCATTTGTAACTCTTTTACCCTGCCTGTCTCCAGTCCCAGATCTTCGAGGATCTTGGCAGTGTTCCACCTCCAGCTTTTCACTCCTCAGTGAAGATAATCACTCGGATTTTGCCCAACTCCTGGGCTCTGGAATTCCATCTGCATCTCCCTGCTTCTCCCAGCTAAATAAGATGCCCCTCATACCTCAAATGTTTCTTCAGACACAGGGCAGTGAATCTGTGGAACTCATTCCCACAGGCAGCTGTGGAGGCCAAGTTACTGGGTATATTTAAAATGGAAGTAGATAGGTTCTTGATTAGTCAGGGTATCAAAGTTTATGGAGAGAATGGGTTCAGAAGGATAATAAATCATCCATGGTGGGATGTTAGAATAGATTCGATGGGCCAAATGGCCTAATTCTGCTTGTATGTCTTATGGTCTAACACAAAAATTAAGCGGTTTTATGATCACTGCTACAGAGAATGGCTTTTCTTTTAAAAAAAAACATTCTATTTGGTTAACTGAATGAACCAAAAGCCCCACTAACTATGGTAGAATTTGAATTTATAAGTGCAGGACAATAGTCCAGTGCATTAGATACCAGTCCAGTAACGCATCCATTGCAATAAACTCCCAAAGAGATCGGAGTCTCACAGAGAGCTCTCATCAGGATTCCAAAAGCACACTAAATTTTAATTGAAAATTCAAAGTAAATTTATTATCAAAGCCTATATGTGTCACCAGTTACTACACTGAGATTCATTTTCTTGCAGGTATTTATAGGAAAATAAAGAAATGCAATAGAATTGACGAAAAACTATAAATAACAAAGACTGACAAACAACCAACAGGGAAAGGAAGACAAATCATGCAAATAATTTAAAAAAGTAAATCAGTAATACTGTGTTGTAGACTTCTTGAAAGCAAGTCTGTGGTTTGTAGAATCAGTTTAGAGTTGTGGTGAGTGAAGTGATCCACGCTTGTTCAGGAAATTGATGGTTGTAGGGTAATAGGAGTTCCTGAACCTGGTGGCGTGGGACCTAACACTCCTGTACCTCCTGCCCGATGGTGGTAGCAAAAAGAGAGCATGGTCTTGGTGGTGGGGGTCCTTGATTACGGATGCTGCTTTCTTGTGGCAGCTCTCCCTGTAGATGGGCTCAATGGTGCAGAGGGCTTTACTGTGATGGACTGGCCTCTATCCACCACTTTTGTAGCCCATACTAAGATCTTGTGTGGTAAAGTGCAAACATTTGTTAAACCCCCTGTGAATACTACAGCTTATGTAGGGCTGTATATAAAGGCTACTTGTTAAATTTCATCTAAGCCCGTCATACAGCTTGATTACATGACAGGTCATTTATTTTTACTTGCTTATTGCAAGTCACCTTCAAATCTGCGCTGGAATTGTAAGAAAGACGGCATTGACCACGTAGCGGCTTTCCTGGAGCTGGGCAAACTCTCTCGGCACTCCTTGGCTCTCACTTACTTGGGTGTGTGACTCATGCGCTATTTACAGGCAATGTACAGTTTGAGCACATTCCCCAAATGATATAGTAAGCATACCAGACTAGAGGCACACCATTGCAGAAGCCCAGCTGATATTGGTTCAGCCGCTTACTCAGCAGACAAAATCTCCTAGAAATGTGCTTATTTTGCACATTGCCCAAGTTAACACTAACACACACAAAATGCTGGAGGAACTCAGCAGGTCAGGCAGCATCTATGGAGAGGAATAAAGAGCCAGTGTTTCAGACGAAGGACCTTGGCCTGAAACTTCGCTCTTTATTCCTCTCCATGGGTGCTGCCTGACCTGCGAAGTTCCTCCAGCGTTCTGTGTGTGTTACTCTGCAAAATCTCTCATGTTTATGATTTGGTGCTCACATTGACGTCTTGAGGTTAAGTACACAGCTCACCTCTTCCACTCTCCAGGCATATGGATGCCATACGAGGCGGCATGGTAGCACAGTGATTAGCACAACACTTTACAGTACAGGTGACATGGGTTCAGTTCCCAGCGCTGTCTGTAAGGAGTTTTACGCGGGTTTCCCACATTCCAAAGTCCTACTGGTTGGTAGGTTAATTGGTCATTGTAAATTCTCCCGTGATTAGGCAAGGGTTAAATCAGTGGTTTGCTGTACAGCGTGGCTTGAAGGTCCAAAAAGGCCTTTCCACACCAAATCTCAGTAAATAAATAAATAAAATATCTCCCCATAAATCCAGTAACTCCTGCACTCTAAAGCTTAGCTAGAGATGATCATTTTTACATTGATATCTGTGACTCTTTTAATCATTTTGTAGAATCTTACAGTATAGAAGGTAGCCATTCACACCTCTTTAACTCCTTGAAAGAACTCTCAAAATTTCCCCCATTGCCCCAGCAGTTTTTCCTGTTGTCCTGCAAAACAGAGGTGAAATGTTTAAGGGAGACCTGAGGAGGAATGTCTTCACTCAGAGGGTGGGGCAACTGTGGAACGAGCCGCCAGCGGAAGTGGTGAATGCAAAGTCAATTTCAACTTTTAAGAAAAGTTTAGATAAATACGTGGACGAGAGGAATATAGATGACTATGGTCCGGGTGCAGTTTGGCAGAATGATAGTTCAGCATGGAATAGAAGGGCTGAATAACCTGTTTCTGTTCTGTAGGGCTTAATGACTATGACTCTATAATATCTAAACACAAGAGGTTCTGCAGATACTGCAAATTCACAGCAACTCACACAAAATGTTGGCGGAACTCAACAGGTCAGGCAGCATCTACGGAGAGGAATGAAGAGTTAAAATTTCAGGTCGAGAACCTTGTGTCCACATACCGCGACTCCTTTCTATCCACCCTTCCTACCTACGGCCATGACACTTCACATGCTCTCGATCTCTTCAACAACTTCTAGTTCCCTGGCCCATGATCATCTCATCTTCACCGTGGACAACCAGTCCCTGTACGCTTCTACCCCACAACAAGAAAGCCTTAACAGCTATGTCAGGATGCTGTTTCTTGCCTGTAGCAACATCGTTCCTGCAGGCCTGATTGATAAGCTATGAAACCTGGACCTCTGTACCACCTCTGCAATTGGATCCTCAACCTCCTAACTGGAAGACTACTATCTGTGTGGATTAGTAATAATATCTCCTCCTCGCTGACAATCAACACTGGTGCACCTCAGGGATGTGTGCTTAGCCTACTGATCTACTCCCTCTATACTAATGACTGTGTGACTTAGTATAGCTCAAATGCCATCTATAAATTTGCTGATGATACAGTCATTGTGGGTACAATCTCAGATGGAGACAAGAGGGCGTACAGGAATGAGATGTACCAGATGTACTACAGATATACCATGGAGAGCATTTTTACAGGCTGCGTCAGTCTGGTATGGTGAGAGGGAGCTACTGTACAGCATCGAAAGAAGCTACAGGAAGTTGTAAAATTAGTCAGCTTCATCTTGGGTACTAGCCTCCATAGCACACCTTCAAGGAGCAGTGTCTCAGGGAGGCGACTCCATTATTAAGGACCCCCATCACTTAGGCCATGCCCTCTTCTCATTGTTACCATCAGATAGGAGGTACAGAAGCCTGAAGGCACACATTCAGTGATTTAGGAACAGCTTCTTCCCCTCTGCCATCTGATTTTGATAATATTTCTGTTTTTGAACTATTTTTAATTTAACTATTTATTGTAATATATACCTGTATACTTGATGTGATTGATTTACTTATTTTCTTTCTATACAGGTTTCCCCCGCTATCCGAAAGTAGAGTGTTCCTATGAAACCGTTCGTAAGCCGAAATGGCGTAAAGCAAAGAAGCAATTACCATTAATTTATATGGGAAAAATTTTTTGAGCGTTCCCAGACCCAAAAAATAACCTACCAAATCACACCAAGTAACACATAAAGCCTAAAATAACACTAACATATGGTACGAATGGTAGATGCAGGCACGTTCAACGCACGCACAACATCTTTATTTTGTTCACCACAATCGAAACGTTTAATTATGTCCAGTTTTATGCTAAGCGTAACACCCTTACGAGCTCTCTTAGGCTTTTCTGATATCTTAGGACACATCTTGCTAACGGATACACAAAAAAATCAAGATAAAGCACAGATGCCCACAGACACGGTTCAAAGCTATGGCAGCTTGATGCTGAGATGCTGAGTGTAGTTCCCGGGGAAGGAGCTTAGCGGCACGCTGTCTCTATAACAACTGGCTGCAAAACAAACGCTGAACGCTATTTTCGCCTTTTTTCGTAAAAGCGAAAATCCTCCGGATTTCTTTAGGTTAGCGAAGACAGGTACTATTGTAGGTCTTTCGTAAAAGCGAAGTGGTGTAAAACGAAATTTCGAAAAGCGGGGGATAACTGTATTATCGTGTATTGCATTGTACTCTTACCGCTAAGTTAACAAGCTTCAGAATGGATCCTGGTGATATTAAACCTGATTCTCATTCTGATTCTAAAGCTCCCCTCTTCTTTCTAGACAACAGAACTAACCAGTTCCCCTCCTCTTCCTGGCAGAACTGATGTTCTCATACTCAAATATTTCTCTTTCAGCTCTGGTCCTGATGAAAGGTCTCGGACCGAAACATCGACTCTGTTCCTCCCCATAGATGCTGCCTGACCTGTTGAATTCTTCCTACATTTGGTGTGTGTTACTCAGTGATCTCGTTCTCCTTTCAAGTATTTATTGATTTCCTATTATGCAGGTTATTATTTCATCACTTCCAAACTGTTTTCTCTCTCAGACCTCACGAAGGGTCTGCAATCTGAAATGTTAACTCTGATTTTCTCTCTCCACAGATGCCGTCTGACTTGCTGAGTTTTTCAGCATTTTATGGTGTTAGTTGACCATAAGGCCACCGCCAAGCTCAAGGACAGCTTCTACTCCACTGTTATAAGACTATTGAACAGTCCCCTATTGCAATGAGATGGACGGTTGACATCACCAACTACCTCGTTATGGTCTTCTCCCTTATCGCCTGCCTGCACTACACATTAATGTGTAACTGTAACACATTATTCTGCATTCTGTTATTGATTTACCTTGTATTACCTTAATGCAACCTTTTTTGCACCGCGGACTGGTTTAATATTGACAGTATTCTTGCGGACCAGCCAACCGGGGGTGGGGGGGCGGAGGGGGGTGTTCAAGTAGGGTTAAACCCACCTCAACATGTCTTTTACAGTTAGGATTGCCAACTTTCTCACTCCCAAATAAGTGACAAAAGTAGCAGTCAAATACGGGACACTTGCGTTCACCCCGAGGAAGACTACCATGACCATGAAACCTTGCGCGGGCTCCTGTGTGTGCATGTGTGACGTATGTGCACCTGCGCATACGTGCCGGGTATTTTTCCACAAATTTGTTTCGGCTTAAGCTTCCCGACTACACTGTACATACATTATTTCTACTTTATATAGGCTGCGTATTTATCACATCCTTCCTGCTTTTACTGTATGTTAGTATTATTTTCGGTTTTATGTGTTATTTGGTATGATTTGGTAGGTTATTTTTTGGGTCTGGGAACGCTCAAAAATTTTTCCCATATAAATTAATGGAAATTGCTTCTTCGCTTTACGCCATTTCAGCATGAAAGGTTTCATAGGAATGCTCTACCTTAGCGAGGGAAATACAGGACAAGGGCGGTCCCGCAGACACCCAAAGTCCAGAGAAAGAAAAAAAAAACAATTGTGCAAACAATAGAGGTAAGCAAATAGCGTTTAGAACTAAAGTGAGTGCTCAGACATGAAGCCCAAAGAGGCATCAGCTCAGCAAAAAGCAGAGTAAACATCACAGAGCGGTGAGCAGGGTTGGCCCGACGCTCGGCTCCGGTCCCGATACCCTGCCTTTTCAATCCATTTGGCCCAGCATTTAAATCAGCCAAACATCAGGTCATTTCTCGCTCAAGACCCAGTCCTTGTGGCATTGATACGCTCTGGGTCTGGACCCTGCCTCCACATTTCGGCCCATACCTGACCTTTCCAAAGCGGCCAGCTGCTTAGATCAAGCAAACCTCACTCTCGGTTTAGGCAGATGGGCCCCAAATCTGCCTCTCCTCCGCGCTGCTCGCCCCGACTTAACCTCGAATATCCCTCGGCCTCGCCCCGACTTCGCTTCGCACACAAACGTTTCAACCCTCAACTCAGCCTCGGCTTCACTCTTCTCTTTAATATTTGCAGTGATTGTTTACCTATTTAATACAGTGAAAGTGTTAACAACGAAGTATTTAGTTGCATTTCTTGTTTTGTTAGCTACCACTCAGTTGTCACTCGCCCTCAGCAGCGCCATCTGAAACCGGAAATTTATTACCTATTAAAGTATGTATAGTTCACTATATACACTACCTAAGATTCATTTTCCTGCAGGAATTCACAGTAGAACAGAGAAATACAATAGAATCATTGCAAAAGTTCACACAAAGACTGACCAGTGTACAAAAGAAGAAAAACTGCAAGTAAAAAGTAAATCAAAAACTAATTAATATTGATTTCCAAATAAGGAAAGTTATGCTGAACCTTCACAGACCTCTGGTAATTTTATATGTCTCTATCAGGTCACACCTTTCTCTGTAACTGTTAGACTTTACTCTGTGTCCTGTTATTGTTTTACCTTGTTCTACCTCAATGCACTGATCGTAATGAAATGATCTGTAGGAACAATATGCAAGAGAAGCTTCTTGTTGTACCTCAGAGCATGTGACAATAATAAACCATTTCCAGTTCCAATTCCCTCAGCCTCCCTTGCTCCAGGGAAAACAAGCCCAGTAGACTCACAACATCGAGAGCATCTTCAAAAGACAGTGCCTGAAGAAGGCAGCATCCGCCATTAAGAGCCCTCGCCACTCAGAATATGCCCTTGTCTCGTTGCTACTGTCAGGAAGGAGACACAGGAACCTGAAGACACATACTAAAATCTTGAGGAACAGTTTCTTCCCCTCTGCTATCAGATTTCTAAACAGTCCATGAAACCATAAGCATTGTCTCACTCTTTGCCACTATTTAGTTTCCAACTTATAGTACATTTTTATGTCTTGCTGCTGCAAAACAACAAATTTTATGACATATGTCGGTGAAAATAAACCTGATTCTGATTCTGATCCTGTCTTCGTAACGAAAGGCTTCTCATCCAGTTGCCAGCTCAATGAACCTCCTCCACTCTCTTTCTAGTTCCTTGAATTTTCGTGGAGTCTAACTTAATATTTAGACTTTGACAACACAGCCAAAGTGCTGGAGGAGCTCAGAGGGTCAGGCAGCAACTATCACCATGATCATTACGTGCCATGTCATATGATGCGGCTGATCATGGCAGCATCTATAGATGAGAATAAACAGTCGACAGTTCAGCCCAAGATCCTTCACCAGGGCTCTGAAAGTAACTTGGGTCATTGAACCCCGATGCAGGGTGTCGGCCTGAAATCTCAGCTGTTTATTCCCCGCTATAGATACTGCCTGACCTTCTGAGCTCCTCCAGCATTTTGTGTGTGGTGCTCTGGATCTTCAACATCTGCAGACTCCCCTGTGTTTATCTTTTAGTAGATTTCGACATGCTGATTTTACTTATATAGGGGAAAATTAACTCGCTGCCAGCATTTTCAGTGGTGAAGATAGGGCAAGGATGAAGGGCTGTGGGCTGTGTGTGT